>NC_059146.1:36317623-36602623 GCF_020740605.2 Lemur catta | reverse complement strand
CAGCAGGGCTTGTCGAACGAGTGGGTGGAAAGCTGGCATTTGTTTTACTGACGTGGTCATGTTTATCCCCCAAAGAAATTTAGGGATGATGAAAAAGAGAGAGGACTATTTCCACTGCAGAGAAGGGAGGGAGGCAGCAAAGCCATGACACGTGGAATATCCTTCCTCCCCAGACAGGTTCTGGATGGTCAAACCCTCTCTGATATTCTCAGCTCCCCGCTGGGACCCTGTGCAGTGCTGTGACCTATGTGATCCAGGAGGCCAACGTCTCTTCTCACGGCCCAACGCACTGAGCTTCAGACTCGGCTTCTGGAGCCCTGTGGTTCCACAGAGGTGCCCCAGGGTCTCACTGGGTGAACGAGTGACCAGATAGGAACATCCATGAGACCTCACCCTTCCTTCAGTCCAAGCCTCTCTGCTTTACATGTTTTATATTAATTCCTTAAGTAAGAACTCATTAGAAAAAATGTTTCATTGTTAAAGAACACTTCAAACAAAAGTCTGCAACCTTGGCCTGGCATTCGTGGCTGTAGAATTAAGCAGAGATCTAAATTAAAAGTATCATTTTAAAATATGTCACCCTACTATGTCAACCCACAAATATTTACTCATCCTCAAGACCCAGTTTGTAAAAGAAAATAAAATCTCAGGACCCTCTAAATTTATTACTCAAAGGGGTAAGTTAAGACCTGGGGAACTAGTTATGTAAAATGTTGGCAATTCTGCTTCTAAGATTATAGATTAACTCTCTTCTTCATTTTTCTTATTCTCTAATGACTCAAAGAGACCAAACACCAGACCTACCCTTTCCAATCACTGATTTGTATTACTTCCTCTTTTATCACCCTCTACTTCAGACCAGATGGCTCCCAAAACCCCATGACTATTATATCTTCCTTGTGGAATGGTAAATATACCTTTCCTGAAAGAAAAAGACTGCTCAACTAATCGGGTCACTGTAACTTTGCATTAAGCTCTACATAGGAAGATGTTGAAACTCTGTTAAGTCTCCCTATGTTTTATCTGTATAAACGATACCAAACTTCTAGAATTAGGAACACTGACTTTCATTCTTCAAAATCTATGCCTTCTGGGTGACTGGCCTTAAATTTTGTGTTTAAATAATCTCTCTTTAAACTAGATTCTTTTGATTATTTTAGGTTGACAAATTTAAACACACTTTTTCAGAAAGTTCTTCTGACCCTGCCATGCAGAAGCATTTTCTTCCCATTTTGAATGTCCAGGGTTTGGAGTCCTGTCTTGTGTACTTGACATTTCTCACACCTGTGGGCTCGTTTTCTTCTTTCTTCCTATTACGCCTATCTTAGTATCTTTTATAGTGCCTTTGTGCTACTGAGAATGATGAGATGTGTGTTTTTTTTTCAGATAAGCTTTAAAATAAATTAAAAAACCCTCTACCCAATCCCCAAAGGGAAAGAGGGAGTTTACAAAAGTATATATACTTAAAAGATAAAAAATAAATCAGATTTTTTATACCTTTGGCAATGGCAGAATAGCTTATTTCAGACCAATTCTGCTAAGATGTGTAACTTACATAGACAATGTGGAAACATGCATAGACAACATCTGTTTGAGGTAATGGAGAAGCCACAATGGCTCTGTCATCACCCTCAACCTCCTAGGATTTCCGGGAGCTCTGAGTGCCCTGCGGTCAGCATCGCAGAATAGCGGGGCTGACATTTCATCTCCTGCACATCAACACTCTCACTTTACATGTGGGGAAGCTGAGGCCCAATAGAGGTGCAATGACCAAACCAAGCCACCCTGAAGCCCTGGTGGGAGGCCTGGCCTGGCCTGGGCGGGGGCTGGTGTGCCCCTTGCAGTTCGGGAGGCCTGAGGTGGGCTCCCCCCTGGCACCCCAAACACCCCCCAAACCAAACCTGTGCTGAGCACAGGGGCAGCTTGCGGCCTCCTTCGGGACTGAAGAAGGCAGGCCGAGCTCTACCTTGATACCGCTCAGCAAATCCCTATAGAGGCCCTGAGGGGCTGGGGACAGGCCACAGGCTTTGGGGACAGACAGAACTGGCCGAAATCCCAGCTCTGCCGCCCGTTGGCAGTGTGACCTGGGCAGTTAGCAACTTCTCTCAGCCTCAGATTTATCATGTGCAGATTGGAACACCCTACATACCTTAGACTTGTGGGCAGTAAATGAAAAAGATTGTGTGTGTGTGCGTGGGTGTGAGTGCATGCGTGTGTGCATGTGCATGTATGTGCATGTGCGTGTGCATGTGCCTGTGTGTCTTTCATCACATACAGTTGTCTGATAAAGCAAACTACTAGTCCTTATTTCCTGGCATCAGTCCCTGCCATCCAGGGACTTGAGGAGAGACGACGACTCACAGAGGAATGTTAATACCCATCAGGGCCCCTGGAACCACTGAAGCGCACGTGATTCACGGGCCCACAAGAGAAGATGCAGAGTAGAAGGATCAGAACGGGAGCCTCCCTGAAAACCCGGGCAGGAGGAAGATCCTGCGCAGGGGGTCTCACATGGGCCAGGGACAGAGTGGAAGCCTGCGGACAGGAGAGAGAGAGCAGATCACAGAGACCCAGAAGGGGGGAGCTGGTGGGTGTGTGCCCCCTCCTGCCCCTTCCGCAGGGCACTGACCCTGCAGCGGTGAAGGCCGGGGCGTGCTTCTTACCTGGACCTGGCACTTACTGGTGGCCAGATGCGTTACCTCTCTGAGCCTTGTGTCCTCATCCTACAGCCTGTGTCAGTCTTACAGGTGCGCAGAGCTGACCCTCGGGGGCTGCAGGTGGAGCCTGTTCTTCCACTGCTCGGGCCATTGACTCACCTGCACTGACGGTGGCCAGCAGAGGGGCCAGGGCCACCCAGAGCCCCGGCTGTGGCATGCTGGAGCAGTGGGGAGGAACGCTGGCCAGAGAGTGTGCCGGACCCTTGGCTGGTCTAGGCTGGAGCATGTGACCCCCGCTGCTGTAACCTGACCCAGAATGTCCCCCACCAGCCACCGGGAAATGTGGCCCCCCCCACCGACAGTAACAGAGGAAGAGGGGCAGACGTGCCCTTTGCAGCTCTCCTGCCCTGTCCTTCCAGAAGAGCTCGCTGCAGCCAGCCTGCCAGGCTCCGGTCGCCTGGGACTGTGCCAGCTGTCAGGTCCCACAAAGAACTCACTCTCTCCCTCAATCTCCTGGTCTGTCAACCAGAAGTGATGAGACCGTCCCGCCAAGACTGCGCATCCTCCGAGCAGGGCTGCACATGCACCCTGACCATCATTACCAATTCACCTTTCCACGCATGGAGCATTTATTGAGCACCCACTGTTTGTCCTGCAGGATAATGGGGCTGTGCAGAGGCAGAGAAGCTGAAGTCCAACTCATGTCCCTAAGGTTTTAAAGGCCCAACTAGCTCCCAGGAAACGACTATAAAAACCTGTGTCACGAGCCAACCAGCATTTATGTGGCCCCACTGTGGGCCAGGCCCTGTGCTTGGTGTGTTCCCACATGTGGTTGCATTTACTTGTCCCAGAAACGCTGCCGAGGGGTGTCGTCTCTGTCGACACGGGGAGAACACGAACTTGCGCGAGGTGTCCCTGTGAGCAGGGGTGGGGAGCCGGGCTGTGCGGGGAGGGCAGGGGGGATCCGCACACTTCCCGTGGAGACCACTGTGGCTCTGTGGTCACCGGCACCAGCTCCCCTGGGGGATCTTCTGGACACGGGCGCAGATGTCCCTTCATTTACCCAGAGCTGCCCCTAAGGCACAGGGACGCTAGTGGCCGGTGGGGGACCGGGGCTCTGAAGTTTTGTTTTGCCTCCTGGGGGCGGCTGCTCTGTGCAGTGTTGTGAGGGCGGGTGGGGACTTTCCCCTCAGCAGCGACCCTGGTGGGTGGGATGAGGATGCGACTGCTGACTGTCAAAGCCACCAGAACTTAGAGCAGAAAGGAGCTGAGAGGACCCCAGGGCCCTCCACACCTGGGACAGCCATCCCCCGCCTCAGTCGCAGGACTCTACCGCATCCTGCAGCGACACTGTGCCTCCTTCCTGCTCCTCACCCATCAAGGGACCATCTCGGGTTTCTGCTCAAATGTCACCTCCCCCCAAACACCATGACGTTGTAATTCTCCAACTTGCCCTCAGTACGGTCAACATTCATCCTATTTGTTTGTTCACAGGTTGTGCGTCTCTCTCCACTGGTCTCCGAGCCCCCGAGGGCAGGAACCTGGTTGTTCTGTCCTCTGTGGCCCCAGCGCCCAGCACAGGGCCTGGCACGCAGGGGCGGCCGGTAAGTTCTCAGGGAAGGGGCGAGATGCCCTGGCACCGTGTCTCTGTCAGCTGCACAAGTTTGGTTTTCAGGCTGATACAGACACCCAGGAAGCAAAGCCCATCAGGGCGGAGCAGCTCCAGTTGGCTTGAAGGGACGGGGAGGTGCGGGGACCTGCTGTCCAGAACGTGCCCCCCAGGAAGCCCCTGAGGTGCCCTGTACAGCCCCCAGGGCTGAAAGAACCCAGTTTAAAAAGCAATGATCTGGTACAACCTCCTTGTTTTCCCGTGGATGCACATGCCCAGGGGCACACAGCCAGAGGCAAGCCCAGGGCAGAGCTGGGTTCCCTGACGTTGCTCTCACCAACCCAGGCAGATGCTGCTCACGCTCGTGTTCACTTGACCACCAAGTCCAGGGCCAGCTTTGGGCCGGCCATGCCAACACCTGCCCCAGTCTCCAGGTCCTCAGACGGAGATGGGAGGGGGCCCCAGCCCCAGCATCCCCCGAAATCTGTGGCAGACGGCAGCCTGGGTGGAGGACGGAGCTGCAGGGAACCACTGCCCTGCGCTGGGCCTGCGATGGCCTTGCCTCTGCCCCGCCATCAGTGTGGCCCATCTGTGGCTCTGTGTCAAGTCCAGTTAACTATTCCGAAAAGAACCCAAGTGTATCCATTTCTTTCTACTTGGTAAAAAGAATTCCTGGGATTTTATATAATTGTCTTTAATTCTAGACAAGAATTGGCAATTAGAACTCAGTCAGCAGACGGGCAAGTGAGGCCGGGAGCCCAGTCAGCCTGGCCAGTGTGAGCATCTGGGGACAGATCTGTGGGGCCACCCCAGGAGCGAGGCCTCCAGAGAACACAAAGACCCAGCCGGCTGCCTGTCAGAACCCCAAAGCCAGGGACGTCTTCAGACACGTTTCTGGAACTCAGACCTGGCCTGGTGCTCAGAGCTCTCCGCCGTCCCCACGGAGGGCAGCGGGGGCTGTGGGCAGCTGGCTGACTGCGTCTTCAACTTTCCTCTGGATCTCTCCTGCATGCTGGCTTTCATGGCGGCAGTAATGCGATCTGGCTCCCACGCCACACAGAGAGAGAACACTGGTGAGCTATGGCAGAAGTCCTGGGGGCCAATGGCTTTTTGTTAGGGTAACTCTCCTATAAGTCAAGAATCTCCGAACCCTGTCCACTTGGGAAGCAGCAGCTCAGTTCCCTTCTGAGCCCTTGATGAGTGGGCTGTGATTTCAGAGGTGGACAGCGAGGATCAGAGAAGGACCTCGCCTGCTTCAAGTCAAAAGGCCACGGCAGTGGTGGTGGTGATGATGCTGGCAGGTACCGATGGTGGCGACATGGTGGTTAGCATGGAGGGCTGAAGCGCACTGGAGCAGAGGGTAAGATGCCTGGGCAGGTGCCAGTCAAGAGGTTTCTCTGTCTACAGATTCATCGTATCAGGACTCGGGCGAGTCTTTTCCTCAGTCACTTCACCTTAAATGGGAAACTGACCATCACAAATGAATCACGTGTTCTTGTCCACCACTGGAACAAAAGCAGGCATTCCCTGACATTCGTGCCTCTGACCCCCAGAGATGACCATGAACAAGGAGAGAGGTAGCGTGAGAAAGGGGAGAGGGGAGCAAGAGAGAGAACGGAGAGGAATGGGTTAGAGGGGGAAGAGAGGAGAGAGGACAGAAATCTGACTTGTCCACAGGGGTTTCCACACATTCACTGTCACTTGCCTCGGAAGGTCTTTGTCATCCCAGATGGTCAGTTCTAGATGCCCCTCCTTCCTGGGGAGGGCCGGTTTCATGCATTTCTGCTAAAGGGTTGGGGAGGTGGTGGGGAAGCTGCAATAATGGAGGCTGCTGCCCTCTCCTGGTGTCTGCTCTGAGCAGTGAGGCCCTGCATGCCCAGGCGGCCCAGAGCAGCGAGGAGAGAGCCAGGGAGGGGGGCTCTGCAGAAGCCGGTGCAGCGCTCGGGGAGTGTGTAGTTGCAAAGCTCCTTCCTTCAAGGCAGACCCTGTGCCAACCCCAGGGGCCACCTTCAGAACCTGCTGCCCACACAGCAAGGCAGGAACAGAAGGTTCCTGGGGAGGGCTGGTCATCTGTGGGTGACGGCTGCCCTCTGCTGGTCACCGTGGTCAAGTGGCGGACACAGGTGGAACCTGACAGAGGCTGCAACCATGAGCAGGATTTACAGGGCAGGTGGCTGGGGGCCCAGGGACTGCCCTTTAGCTTGTGGTCTGTGTGGCACCTTCGAGGATTCTTTTAGTGGCGCTTTCATCCTCCCATGTGATATTTCAGCACATCGTCCTCCCCGTTATTGTGGGGGGGGCTGCTTCCCTCCTGACTTCCCCTGCAACGCCCGCCCTCTCTCAGGGCCCAGTGGCTCACCTCCCCCCCAACTCTGACAGAGCCCTGTCGTCCCCTCCCCCCACATGCATCCTCCACGCCACTGGCTGCAGATGGTGGCTTCCTGTAATCAGTGCTCTTCTAGATTAAGAATTGCTGTTTTGTCTTTTCAAATATCACTGGCAAAGACAAACATCTCCTATAGTATTTCATAATAGAAAGCCATTGATGTACAGCCAAAAATGAAGGATGCCCTACCCTTCACTCTAATAAATTCCAACATGGGGGCTCATACCTATAATCCCAGCACTTTGAGAGGCTGAGGCTAGAGGATTCCTTGAGGCTAAGAGTTCGAGACCAGCCTATGCAACATAAGGAGACCCCGTTGCTACTAAAAACAAAAACAAAAACAAACAAAAAAACTTAGCCAGGATTGGTGTCACGGGCCTGTAGTCCCAGCTACTTGGGAGGCTGAGGCAGGAGGATCACTAGCGCCCAGGAGTTCGAGGCTGCAGTGAGCTATGACCATACCACTGTACTCCAGCTGGGGTGACAAAAGGAGATCCTGTCTCTAAAACAAACAAACAAGCAAATAAACAAATAACTTGACCCCTCTAGGTTGGATTTCCGGCTTGGCATTTGAGATCCATCTCCTACACACATGACATCCCAGGACTCTCTGAGAACAGCACTCAGTACCTCCCCAAGGCCCAGGTGCTCACAAACTGCTCGTGCTCGTGTCTCCTCAGTAGTTGTCCTGCCACTCGCTCAGGCCTGGGGTGAAGTTTTGCCCCTTCTTCCCTCTGCACCTCACCCCAGCCCTCCACAGGCCCTGCCTCACGCCCCGCTCACACCATCCTGAGCCCACCCTTGAGCCCCACCTGCTGCCCAGCACAGCAGCCCAGACCCCGTCCTCTCTTTCCTGACCACCCCCAATACCCTCCTGACTGTTCTGCACCTGCCCATTCTCGCTGACTTAAAACCTGTTTCCTCACTGTCGTCGTGCCAACTTTTTAATACTAGAGAAGGTGTCATGTCACATCCCTCTCAAACCTTTCAAAGGCTTCTCATTGCACTTGGCATCAATACAAACGCCCTGTGAGGGAGCGTAAGGCCCGGCGTGGACTGATGTCTGCTCCCCCAGCAGGCCCAGCCTCCTTCCTCTCCGGCCCACTTCTCCATGACACTGCATTCAGGACCTCGCACAGACTAAGACACTTCCCACTGTTCTTTGCCAGAAACACTCTTTCCTTGGGTTTCGGCAGCTGGCTCCTTCTCTTCCTGCAGAGTTTAGCTCAGATGTCACCTTCTCAAAGTGATCTTTGCTGATCAGTCTTTCTGGACAGGATATTCTTCGGTATAAGCTCCTTGAAGACAGTACTGTATTCATGTCATTCTGCACAATGTGTCTGTGTCTTGCACAATCCCTGCAATCTGAAGGACATCAATACACATCTTGGATGAATGTGCCCTTGTGGGTGTGTCAGAGACTTTCCCGGTGTGGATGAGACGTTTCCATGTGGACATCTAGCTGCCAGCACTGTGAGGTTATGATGAGTCTAAGACAATTTTTCAGAACTACCATTGACAGGGGCTGGAGTTGAGGTCACCTCTGGATCTTTTGGGAAAACAAAACAAAAAACAAAAAGGTAAGAAGAAGTATCAAAATGCAATTGCCAAGAGATTAAAAGTGGCCCTGGGGAGGGTGGCTGGGAGCACTCTGCCCTGGTGGTGTCCCGGAGGCAGAGCCCTGGTCCCAGCCAGCAGAACATTCACCACAAACCCTGTTACTCTTTCCTGGGCGCTTCTATGTGCCAAGCAGTCTGCCAAGGGCCTCTTACACATCAGCATCTTCCTCTTCACATATCCCCAAAGAGGGAGGAGTCCTTTTGCTGATGAAAAAATAATTCATGACATATTGTAGGCACAGCGCTCTCCACCCTTAAGGAGGGGATGTTACCGGAGAGTTCCAGGAGCCCAGGCAGGCTCCACAGTGATAAGATCACGGCTGGCGGGTCTGATCAGCCTGCATTCAAATTCTCCCGACACGCTTCACTGCAGTTTCCTCATCTGCACAATTTGGAAAATAGCATTTCTTGAAGATTGTTGGAAGATTTCTTCATTCACTCAACTAATTCCTCACCCAGCCCTGTGCTAGGGGCTGGGACCACAGCGAGAGGAAGCAGACCGTGTGCCCACGTAAGGGGCAAAGGAAGCACACACAGGGGCACAGAGCATGGCTGGTAAACACCTCCTTCTTTCCTCCTGGGAGTCTCATAAAAAGAGGGTGGCAAGGAGTAGGTTGCACCCATTAAAATATAAGTAACTCCAATGTGATGCCACCCCAGGCAAAACCCGCCATGCTCTGAGTTCCTGGCATCCTCAGAAGAATTGCAGTGCTAACGCAGAGACCCTAGAGAGAGACAACGAGATGCTCTGGTGGGACAAGGAGGTGCTGAATGAGGGTGAGGCGGGCTCACTGGAAGACCAGCAGTGGGCAACCCTCAGAGTCCCGTGGTCCCATGGAGGGGTTGGTGCCTGGACATTTGTCCCAGTGCATGCACACAATCTCTCTCACACACACACACACACACACACACACACACACACACACACACACACACACACACAGGCTCTTACAAGGCTGTATGTTACAGAGGAAACCTGCTGCTATATACATGTTTTCCAACATATTTCCTCAAAAGCACAAAACTTTTTATGTTCATGGTATAATCTAAACAAATTCCTTGCTGAATGAGACAGATTAAACATCATTTTGCAAACTGTTGCACACAGCACAAATGTTGTTGTATGAGTTAACATATGTCCCTAATTAAATTTTCAAAAATTCCTTGAACAAATACAGAGAAATTATTTTGTATACAAAAGCCTCCTCTTGGAGATACCAATGCATATTAGAACATTCACTAAAACACATAAAATACCTACGGTAACAAACCTGATTCATTCTCTTCTAACTTTCCTAAGTAATTTTCCAGCCTGGGCTGTTTCATCCAGCCTTAGGCAACCTGGTGGTTCTCCACTCCCAGGAGGTCGCCACACTGATGTTGGGCTTAGCACACACACCCAACTGGCACCATGCACTACAGCCCTGAACCCCTGGACTCAAGTGATCCTCCTGCCTCAGCCTCCCAAGGAGCTGGGACTACAGGTGCCACCACACCTAGCATTCATAGATAATTTTGATGCTCATACCTTTTGTTTTGGGAGGACAGGGCTAACACCTATCAATAGCCCTCAGAAGTAGTGTCCTGTGAAAGTAAATTGGGAAACACTGATCTAGAATACTGTATTGCTTTCTGTGAATTCTAGTATTGGGAAAATAAGTAAATATAGTCATCCCTTGCTATTCGTGGGGGATTGGTCCCAGAACCTCCCTCAGACAGGATACCGAAACCCACAGATGCTCAAGTCCCTGATATAAAGTGGCTTAGTGTTTGAATATAACCTATGTGCATCCTCCGACTATACTTTAAATCATCTCTAGGTTACCTATAATGCCTAATGCAATGTATAATGCTATGTGCATAGTTGTTATATTTTATTGTTTAGGACATAACAACTAGAAAAATGTCCATGTTCACTACAGATGCATTTTTTTAAATATATTTTTGATCTGAAAGTAGTTGAATCCACAGAAACAGACCCAGGGATACAGAGGGCTGACTGTATACTGATGATAACGGGATGCAAGTGATAACTGTCAAAGAAAAGTGTCTCATCTATAGAAAGGGAAGGACTAGAATGAACTTCATTGTGTTGGAAACGGTGTCAATGTTAACTCATGTTTTTTAACATATATGTAGATAACATAAAAATAGATATCACCATGTCAGTGTGTTCACGTGTGTATTTGTGGCTCTGTCCAACTGAGAAGCCAGAACAAGGTTCCTTGTACTCTGCACTATTGACACTGGGGCCTGATAACTCCCTGTCGGGAGATGTCCTGTGCACTGCGGCATGGCTGTCAGCATCCCTGACCTCTACCGTGAAATGCCAGTAGCACCTGCCTCCCAAGCTGTGACAACCAAGGATGTCCCCGGACATTATCAAATGTCCCCTGGGAGGCAAAGTTGCCCAGGCGAGCACCCGTGTCCTAGGTGCGGTGGCAGCCCAGCAGCAGCGAGACACACAGCACTCAGGTGTTGCTCTCGAAACTCATGGGTTCCAGCCACTGGCTCCAGGGTTGGATGCAGGGAAGTGAAACATAAATCTGGAGCTTGTGACATCAGAAAGTAAAGATAGGCTCAAATAACCATGGAAACATGTAAATAGCACACAGGAAGCTGGTCAAAGGGGCTCCCACTAGTCAACCCTGAGACAATTTAAACACTGGAATAAATAATGGTAACAGATTATAACTCCTTGAATGAAATAAGAAAGCATGAGTGAGACAGATACACGGAGGAGTGGATGACAGGTAGATAGATGAGAAGAGGAGTAGAATGAGTCCCATTAATAAATATAGAAGAAAGGCTGACAGTAGAAACAGCAACTTGACAACAGTCATAATAACAATTGATTCAGGCGAGAGCTATCATTGTGTGCTAAAGCTACGAAGTGAAAGTTTGATAAGAAGTAGGATATATACATGTTTTCAAAGCATTGCTGCACGAAACACTTACTAATGATAAAGAAAAGGAGGAACTCTGCAGTGGAGAAAGCTGGCAGACACCATCTGATCCTGGACATCACAGCATCTATCAGCAATGGGACAAAGCTTCCCTCCCAGCCTCCATGGGAAGACCCTGACCCTGGCGTGCACTGTCCCTTCTGCACAGGCCGCAGCATGAAGACACAGGTCAAGCCAGACCACAGCCACTGCCCCAGCCATCTGCAGGCTGGACAGCGTGACAGGAAAAGCTTGTTGCTGTCAGCTGCTGAGATGTTAAGAATCATCAACTGGATAGTGCCTGATTAGCCCATTTTCCCCGTGCATCTTCTCCACTCTTTTCCTAAGCGAGCCCTTTGCTGCCCCCATAACAACCAGAGTCCCATAATAAGTGGTTACAGTGGTTGTCGTAAAGACTGGAAACAAGAGAATTAAACGTTTCCTTTTGGCAAACCCTCTCCGGTGCCCACATCCCAGAGACACCGACTCTTCCCAGACACAGGCCAGCAACCCTGAGGGCCCGTGGGAAGCACAGCATGGTGCGTGTCCTCCTCACTGCCCAGGCGCTGGCCCCAAACTTCACATCACGACAGCACGTCCAGGAGGGCAGCCCGGAGGGGCCCAGCTCTCCCTCCCACACCGTGCGCTGAACCTACCGGGAAATTCGGAAAGAGAGAGAGGCAAGCGGGGTGCAAAGGGCCACTCGTGGCCATTCCCTTACGGGGGCAGTGCAGACGAATTCAAGGACAGGAATCGGTGTTTGGTGTCATACTCTGATGCTCCAGAGAAACAGTGGAATCAGGACTAGGGAGCTTCCCAGATTGGCTCATCCTGTTTTTGTTTCATTATTTCTTAGGTATGTGAAGACTTTCTAAGCCAGCCAGGAAGAGTGGAATGACCAGACCACATGATGGATAAGGGGAAACCAGCCAAACTCAGCTCTCTGGGGTCCTGGGCTTCAATTCTTTCCTCTGCACCTTGGTATCCTCATTGAGGATACCTAATCTCTGTCCACATATGAGGGGAAGCTAAAATATTTCCTCAAACAGCAGTCTCAGAAAATGTATTTTGTGCAATCAGAATATTCAAGTTCATGACTTCATCACTGGATTCTATGTAGGATGTCGCAGTGGGTACATTAATGGCCCCAATGCACCCGCCTCCCCCCACCCTGCCGCCCCCGGCATCCGTACCCCCCAGCCTGTGCTTGGTGGCGTGACCAGTCAGACAGCAGCACACACGATGCTCGCAGTGGCTGCAGCCAGGCTTACATGTTGGAGCTCGGCTCCTGGGGTGTGATCTTGGAGTGTCGTCATGGGAAGAAGTATCATGTCACCTCCTTGAGGACGAGAGACTGCATGGAAAGGGACGCCCCCCGGGCTCCAGAGCAGCACGTCCCCGGTGTGCACTCCACCCACATGCGGCCACAGCGCGAACCCCGGTGGGACCCTCAGAAGAGCCTCAGAGAGACAACTACAGAACTGCGAGAAATCGCGGATCATGTTGTTTTAAGCCAGTAGGTTTTGGGTGGTCTCTCATCCAGCAATAGATAGCTGACACGTGCAGAAGGTTCTGAACATTTCTCACGGCAGAGAGCCCCACTCCACCCACAGCGGGACCCAGACGATGCAGACCTCATCCCTTCAGCTGTGCGCTTCCTGCCAGTCGTGGGCAGTCTCACATGCGCTATATGTCATGTCAAGTGCTACTCTGAGTTTTAATTTAAGGACACTTGGGAGTCATTGAAGCCATGGAAGCCACTGGCAGCTTTAAGCCGAGCCTCACAGTCTGGTCTGCTGCAGGGGGGTGGACAGCACGGGAGAGGGGAACAGTCGAGCCACTTTAAAGGAAGCTCAGTCAGGAGAAATCCATGAGCTTTCTCTTGGCAGCATGGGTGCCTTTAAAAGATAGCTAAGAGAATTTTACAGAACTTCAATTTTTACTTGCTGAGGAAAGATGAGGAATAAAGAGGAAACATGACAGATTGGTAGGTAGGTAGGTAGATAGATAACAGGTAGGTAGGTAGGTAGGTAGATAACAGATAGATAGGTAGGTAGGTAGGTAGATAGATAACAGACAGATCGATAGGTAGGTAGGTAGATAGATAACAGATAGGTAGGTAGGTAGATAGATAACAGATAGGTAGGTAGGTAGATAGATAACAGATAGGTAGGTAGGTAGGTAGATAGATAACAGGTAGGTAAGTAGATAGATAACAGATAGGTAGGTAGGTAGGTAGATAACAGATAGGTAGGTAGGTAGATAGATAACAGATAGGTAGGTAGGTAGATAGATAACAGATAGGTAGGTAGGTAGGTAGATAGATAACAGGTAGGTAAGTAGATAGATAACAGATAGGTAGGTAGGTAGGTAGGTAGACAACAGATAGGTAGGTAGGTAGATAGATAACAGATAAGTAGGTAGGTAGATAGATAACAGATAGGTAGGTAGGTAGGTAGATAGATAACAGATAGGTAGGTAGGTAGGTAGGTAGAAAACAGATAGATCGATAGGTAGGTAGGTAGATAATAGAAAGGTAGATTCCAGGCACTGTTCTAAGCACTTCACAATATTGTCTCATTTAATTTTCCTGACACCCTCTGGGGTACACTGTTGCAGCACATTAGACTTTTGTTCAAAAACATCCCCTCCCTGTCCCCCACCCTCCACGGTGGAGTGTACTTCTCCATCGCGTCACTTTGGGCTGGGCCGTGTGACTTGCTTTAGCCAATGGAGTGTCAGCAGGGGTGACGTAACCAAAGGCTGAAAAAGCATCTGCTGTCGCCACGACAGAATATGGAAAATCTAGGAGATTGGTCCTTGGAGAAGGATGAAACACTGAGTCAGAGCCACCCCAGACAATCCCATCCCAGAGGTGATGCCCACTGAAATGCAAATGTGTGCAAAATAAATGGTCATTGCCATACAATGAGTTTGTGTAGTTGCTTTTTACATAGTCTATTGTAGTCATAAGTCATTGGTGATTGTCATTCTGTTTTACAGATGAGGAAACTAAGGCCCTGAGAGACTGAATAACTTGTCTGGTGTCACACCTATGTCTCTGGTCAGAACCAAGGGGAGTGGGGGTCCCACTACTCACAATGAAGACAGTTGAGGGGCAGGTCTGTGGGCCAAAATGATGATGGTGACACTGGAAATGCTGAACTGGTGGTCCACGGGATGGCCAGGGAGGACAGCCACGGGCAGGAGGATGCACAGCCTCACTGCTTGAAGCCCGAGCGTGGTTGAGATGACCTAGGGAGGAGAGGGTACTGAGTAGGAGAAGCTGAGGGTCTGAACCTCCCGCCCATGAGCAGACGTGGCCCTGGCCCTGCAGGCTGGAGGCCAGCGGCACAATGCAGGGGTGAGAGGGAAGGTCAAGGCCTGCAGGGGATCTTCCCTGAGGCCCAGCAAGATTAATTTTTAATTTGCCTCTATTACTAAAAATTTTCTCCCAGGGTTGTAAAGAAACCCAGTGGTCCTTCCAGCACATCACCCATTTTCTCTTTCCCAGTGTAACCAGAGTGGCAATATATGCCTTCTTCATTTATTCTTGATATCTGTTTTCTTAATATCATGGAATAAATGACAAACACCAGCTTGGGCTTAGATGTTTGTCCCTTTTACTTTCTGTTGAGCCTGGTGACTGAAGAACGTGTTTACAGCGTGTTTTCACAGAGGTCCGTGTGGTGTGCCGCCCCCTGAGCACTGGGAGGGGCTGTGGCCCGCTGCATCTGCACCCTCCTTGTTGACAGCGGTGCCTTAGATCTCCCCGCTGGAAGGGAGCCTGAGGCCTGATTTCTGCGCAAAGGACTTACTGAAGGAAAGATCCCCAGAAGAATTTATAAGGAAGCGAGGGAAGCACAGGGCGCATCTGAGAAAAGGTGGGGTTCAGGGGAGGCCCAGCCGCAGGTGGTCCCAGTTGCAAACCACTCCCCAGTCGCCCACTGCACAGGGGCGGCCCCGGGGGCGGCAGGGGCTGATCTCTCAGGCTAGTCTGGGTGAAGCAGCTTCCCCCAGCCAAGGACCATCCCCCCGGAGAGGTGCAGGTGCACGCTCCCAGCAGCCACAATCACAGGGAGAGGAGCTCGCTCTAGACTTTAAGCCGTGGCCTTGGGGACCCGTGTGTCTTGGAAGCTGCACAGTCCTGAGCATTAACTCAATCCCGGGCAAGGCCTGAAAGAAATTAGTAGGAATATGATGTTGAGAAACATCTTAAAGAAAATGAAAATGACAGCCTGTGACAGGGACACCATGCAGTGTCACACGGGTGCTTAAGCAGCAGACGCATCACTGAAAACGACGTGTGCAGGGTGCATTTCGGCAAATCCAGACTTCCTTCCTCCCTTGGGGCCTTTTTCCTGGAGTTCAGAGATGGGACCTGTCAGAAAATACTTTGTTTCCAAAGACCTGTAGTGTTTTAAATAACTCTTCAGTGCTGATCCAGTTTGGATTTTTTCCTTATAGGTTATCTCTTGTTAAATAAAATGCGTAGGAGGCCATTGGTCTAGACTGAGCTCCTGCACCAGGCCCCGCAGACCAGACTGAGACGGAGTCGCTCTTGCCGAAGGCCCAGGCCACCAAGCCAAAACTAAGTTGTTTATCTGACCTTCCAAGAATTCAGAAGGAAGAGAGGTAATAGGCAAATCCCCAATAGGCCAGTTTTAGCAGGCGGGATAAGAAAGTCCCCTCTGCTTTCATCTTTACAAGAAAAGCAACTTTGAAACAACCAATCTGATTTTTGTTCTCAATTTCTGCTTTCCTCAGCCCTTCCCCGTGTGTAAAGCCAACGTCCTCTGCTCAACTCATGGGAACACTCATTCTGTTCTAGGGAGCAAGGTGTCACTCAATGCTAGACTCCAAAATAAGAGCCAATAAAGATCTTTAAACTGAAAGTGTTGTAATTTTGTCTTTTGATCCTGTGCAGCTATCGATGTGTCTTAGCGGACTTTGCCCGCGATCTCCGGCTGGCACACGAGGGCCACCGCCCTCACATGCCCTGGGAACCTCTGCCGCTGCTCTACGGGTCGGTGTCTTTCTGCTCTTCAGAGGAACTGAGCCCTTAGAAGAGAATAAAACGGGGAAGGAAGGTGAGTTCAGAGAAATGAAACCCAGGTAAAATGTTCATGGTTGCCACACGATTCCAAGAACAGGAACCTGATAAGACAGTTGTTGAGGAGAAATGTTTAAAGTCCCCATTTGAAATCATGCATGTGTAAGCCAGATCAGAGATGCCAGAAATTAAAATGACATTGTAAACAGGAGACACGCCCCACTCTACCTACTCTCTTCTCTGGGCTCCCAATTTCCAATGTCATTACGAGAGCCCTCAACAATTGGGATGAACAGCTTGCTGGAATGAACAGAGGTGGGCAGGAGACTCAACTTCACACTGTCCCAATGCCTGCGAGACCAGCATCCCAGCCAAATTTCAACTGAGCAGTCTGAGCTAAGGAGAGATAAGCAAAATTTATCAGGCCCAGAGAGACAGGAGCTGGGGGCTTCAGTCACACCCCCACACCCATGCTTGGGGGCAGCTGTTCAAAGACATTTTGTTCCTGACTGGCAGCTCACCTATTATCTTCATGTTCCTGGAATTTGTGACACAAAGAACAATGCCTAGCCAATCAGTAGCTTATGTGATTTTGATGTAAATGATTGGTAAACAATTTAGGAACTCTCTCTTCCTTTTTTCCTTTAAAAACCCACTTGTAAGTCCTGGTAATCAAGAGTGTGTATGTATTCTGGGCAACTTGAATCTATGCCCCTGGGGTTGCAGTCCTCAAATGGCCAAATCAACTCTCTGCTTGTATTAGTGTTGCCTCAGTTTTTTCTTTTAGGTGGACACCTTCGTCCTCGGCTTGCCTGGGGTGCTGTGATCCTAACTCACTGAGCTGCAGCCCGAGTCTGACTCCCATTAGACAACATGAATGATCAAGTTTGGGGTTCAGGTTAGGTCTCAGGGGCAGCCAGCTCTAAGAAGTCCTGAATTCTGGAGACCCTGTGAAGCCTCTCTCTATCCAGCTCATAACAGGGACAAATCTCTCATAACAGGGAGAAATCAAACTTGTCCAGGAGCCATCTAAAAGATGATGACAGTATTGCCCAAGCCTCAGATTTGGATGTTTACATAAGCACAGGTGGGAAGCCAAACATCAGAGAATTGGGGTGGAGGCTTGGGCAATACTGTCATCATCATCACGGAACAGTGGCCCACCCGACACTGGGAGCACAGCCCATACCACAAATGTCCAGGCCGCGCGCGCGTGCGTGCGTGCGTGCGTGTGTGTGTGTGTGTGTGTGTGTCTTCATGTAACTTTCACTCCTGCCCAATCAGCGTTTCCTAAACTATTAATTAAACCAGGGCTGTGAGAACTTTCAGAAATTCCTTCAATTACCTCATTAAGCAATGAAGGAATTCTGTGTTGAATTCTGCCATTAAAGGTGTTAGCCTCTTCAGTTTTATTTTCACATGAGTAAGTTCCAGATAAAATTCCAAAAATTCCACACAAGTTCCAGCTAATGGTGACTGGCTGCTTGTCTGCATGGCAAGGCCACCTGGCCCAGGCTGCGTGCACTGGGAATGCAGCATGAGCACAGTGCGTGCAGTTGGAACTAAGGAATGAACTCTGAACTTTTTTTCTCTTGCTCAAATTTCTTTCTAAGAGGACAGGTGAGTCATGCTCTGCAAACCACAAAATCTCATTAAATGGGTTTTTCTATTAACTCAGTATAATGCAGCTTACTTTCCAATCTGACTCTGCAGTGGCATCACATGAGCTAGCAGACCCCCTTCTCTTAATTCGAGCAACCTAGCAGACCCCTTCTTAAGCGTTCCTTTCCACTGACTCCAGGTCTTTAGACAAAGCTTAACTCTTTCCACCAGCTGCCAACTGAAGAGTCCCTAAAGCTCACCTGTGACTTGTAAGCACCCGCTTTCAGATGTGCCATGTCTTCGGGAAGAACTAATGTATGCCTTCCGTGTACTGATTTATGATTTTACGTGTCATCCCTAGTCTCCATGAATGTATAAAAGCAAACTCTGACCCAGCCACCTCGGGTGCATTTTTTTCAGGACCTCTGGAGACTGCTCCCCAGGCCATGGTTGCACAGATTAGGCTGAGAATAAACACTCTTAGGCCAGGTGAGGTGGCTCATACCTGTAATCCCAGCATTTTGGGAAACTGAGGCAGGAGGATCACTTGAGGCCAGGAGTTCAAGACCAGCCCTAGGAAAATTGCGAGACCCCTCCTATCTCTACAAAATATAGAAACATTAGCCTGGTGTGGTGGCACACAGTGTAGTCCCAGCTCGTTGGGAGGCTGAGGCAAAAAGATCACTTGAGCCTGGGAGTTTGAGGCTACAGTGAGCTATGATCTCCCCACTGACTCCAGCCTGGGCAACAGAGTGAGACTCTTTCTCCAAAAAAAAAAAAAGAGAGAGAGAGAGAATAAACCTCATTAAATATTTCAGCAGAATTTGGTTTTAGCATCAACAATTACTGGCCCCCAGTGTGGGGCTCAGAGAAGACTCAGGACCCCTTGAAGGAGTCACCCAAAACTAGCGCTAAGGTACCAGCACGGGCCCATAGATGCCCCCCGGACTCTGAGCTTCTTCTCAGCTAGATCTGGTAAGTCCTCCTGAGCCCTGGCCTCCTGCTGTTGGCTGATGATCCTCGGTATGTTCTGAGCTGTCTGAACATGTCTGAGCTTCCTTTTCCTAGGAACTTTTGTTTGGGCTCCTAATTTTGATTCAGAGGTGCATTCTATAAGGGCCTTCTCCATTGCCTTTTTCTCCCCAAATTAATCTCAATTGGCTCATCTGTGCATTTGCGCAATAAACTGAACTGTCCTTTTCATAGATAAGTAAATGAGAGACTGAGTTCCTCAGCTCTAGAGAGAAAGGGCATTTTGCTCCTCCCAGGTGAAAGGTGCCTCAAGGTGACCAGGGGCCACAGTGGGAGTGTCTGGGGTGACTCCCCAAGACACACAGTGACCCTACAGGGAACCCTCCAACCAAATTAATTAAAAGAAGGCTCACCCAGGAAACACTTATAAGAGCTGATCACTTGGCATTTTGAGCCCCCTCACAGGTGATAGGTCTCCAAAGACAGAAACTGAGACATGTCAGAGGGTGGAACAACTCAGTGGGGAAACACTGTGGCATCCCAGCCCCAATCAGCACACTCTGATCCACCACACTGAACCCCAGCCCACAGGCTGGTTCCTTCTTCTAAAGAAAAATGGGAAACAAATCCTCTAAGAATGAGGAAAGGCAAGAAGAACGGCCCCCTTTGGGCACCCCCACTGGCTTTATGTTTGATAATTACGGCACCTTTACTTGTAAGTATTTGTGTAAATGGAAGGGTATTCCTAAAGATGACCTAGGCCTAAGGTTCCCAAAATGGGGAACTTTCGAGATTACCAAATTAGTTTCCTTGCATGATAAATTAGAGAAATTAGGCTCCTGAATCAAGGAAAATGAATGAGGGTCATCCTATAACTGGCACCTGGGATCATCTCAAAGAGGGAATGGCGAACTTGCCTTCCTCCAGGAAGTTAATAAGAAAATATGTGAGACTGTCTTGGAATTAAAGAAACCAGCAGAAGCTGCTTCTGAAATCAGCAAGGTACCAGAAATTGTCTCTCCCTCTGCTGCCCTCTCTCCCTCTGCTCTCTGAATTTCCGTGTCTGGACAATGTCACTTTTCCTCCTCATCCTTCCCCTATTCCCTCACCTCAAACCTCAAAAGGATCAGAAATAGCTAGAGTAGAAAATGAAATTGTAGGTGATTCTTTTAGAATAAAGCCCACAAGGGGAGGGCATCCTAACATAGTATATATGCCCTGGGCCAAATCAGAGTTAAGGGCCTGATATCTGGATTCCTGGACTCAACTCAAGACCCTCTTGGGTTTGCCAAGCAATCCCAATTAACACTTAAGATGTATGATCTGTTAGACAAGATCCAGTGCTTTCAGGGTGCTGGGACTGCAAATTAGTGCAACCTCTGTGGAAAAGAATTTGGAGATATCTCAAAGAGCTAAAAATAGAAATACCATTTCATCCAGCAATAGCACTATTAGGCATCTACCCAAAGGAACAAAAGATATTCTATAATAAAGACATCTGCACTCCAATGTTTACGGCAGCTCAATTCACTATTGCAAGGATGTGGAAACAACCCAAGTGCCCGTCAATCCATGAGTGGATTAATAAAATATGGTATATGTATACAATGGAATACTACTCAGTTGCAAAAACAATGGTGATCTAGCACCTCTTATATTTTCCTGGATGGAGCTTGAGCCCATTCTTCAGAGTGAGGTATCACAAGAACGGAAGAATAAGCACCACATGTACTCGCCATCAAATTGGCACTAACCGATCCACACTAAGGTGCTCATATGGCAGTAATATTCATTGGGGGTTGGGGGGATGGGAAGGTAAACTCACAACTAATGGACGCGGTGAGCATTGTATGGGGGAAGGGCACACCTCCAATCCTGGCTTGGGTGAGCCAAAGTCATAGCATGTAACCAAAATGTTTGTACCCCCATAATATCCTGAAATAAAAAAAAATTCAAGACTTTGACAAGACATTAATAAGAAAAGGAAAAAAAAAGATGTATAATCTGGGGTTTCTGACCTATATCAGCTAATTGAGTTACTGGTCACCAAAAACAAAGCTGAAGAATGGGTTAGGGTAGCAGACTGGAAGCACCTTTTATAACATTTTGACAAAATACATGTAAATGGGAGAGAAAATGCAGGGAGCATTCCAACCACCTCTGTGAGAATTTACCACAGATGTTCCCCAAAGTTATAGACTGGACAAAGGTACAACAATGTAAAATACACCCACATGAAACCAACCATACCTGATTCTTATTTCAGATTTGAAAAAACATTCAAACAACATTCACTGATACCTCCTGAAAACTTTGAGCATGGTGGAAGTGACACTTTGCTAAATTCTGGATTTGTACAAGGCTTAGATGATGAGTTAGTGACCTTGATAAAGAGAAATAACGTGCTTGGGATTCTTTGCCCACCAGCGATCTCATCACCCTAGCTGACCAATTGTCTGACAAACCATCATTAAGAAGGAAAAGGAAACAGCCTCTAAGATTGAGTTTACAACTAAAGCAATTTAGTTACCAAGTTGGAAACTCACAAGGGTTCCATTCCCCCCACCCCCCAGAGATCCCAGTAAGCTAAAGAGGAAGCGATTTGCCACTGTTGCAAAAAGAAAGGACATCTTTAAAAGGATTGCACAAGATTTAAATGGGTGCTTGCACAGAGCAAGGCACTGAAAGAACTCAAAAGTCTGACTATAGATGCTCTGAGGGAATACAGGGGGGTTTCCCTCTACTTCTAAAAAATGCTTTAGTGAAAATAGAAATATCCATAAATGGGGAAGGCACCAGAGCCCTTGTGGACGCTGGCACTACACTGTCAGTCCTCTGTCCTACCTTGGTTAAAAACCCTCTCCCTTGGAGTAAAGCAAAAGTTCAAATGGCAGGGGTTTCCAGCTTTCCAATTACAGCCTTGAAATCTAGTTCCCTTGCATTTCAAGTAGGAGAAATAGTATGGCATCTTGTTTTCCTATAGTTGATATGGGGTGGGATTTCTTAGAAACCCGTAATGCCCACATCTTATTTTCACAGATGGGAGAAATGATTCTCAACTTGGGAGACACAGAAGACTTACAAAAAGCCCACACATAATTTTATGTTTGCCAAAGTTAACCAAGAATTTGAACAGGGGGAATTAGAGCCTTTCTTTTCAAAGCACCAGATTCTTTATGGGCAAGTTCTTCCACAGATATCAGAAGAATCAAGTCAGCAGTTCCCATAGAGATAATCATAGATATTAATAAATCTAACCCATGCCAAACATTAAACAATACCCCGTTAGACCTGAAGTCTTACTAGGAATCAAACAATCCTTCAGGACTGTTTGGACATGGACTTGTGATACCTTGCTCCAGCCCGAGCAATACACCAATCCTCCCAGTTAAAAAGCCAAACAGGTGGCCAAGCACAGGGCTCATGCCTGTAATCCCAGCATTTTGGGAGGCTAAGGCAAGAGGATCACTTGAGGCCAGGAGTTCAAGACCATCCTGGGCAATATAGTGAGAGCCCATCTCTATAAATAATAGAAAAACATTAGCTGGGCATGCTGGCACTCACCTGTAGTCCCAGCTTCTCGGGAGGCTGAGGCAGGAGGATCATTTGAGCCCAGGAGTTTGAGGTTGCAGTCAGCTGTGATGATCCCACTGCACTCTAGCCCAGGCAACAGAGTGAGAACCTGTCTTGGGAAAAAATAAAAAAATAAAAATAAAAAGCAAGAAAAGAGAAAGAAAAAATCAAAACAAAAACCAAAAGCTATTCAAGATTCATTCAGGATTTATGAGCCATAAATAAAATAATGATTCTTGGACACCCTGTTGTCCCTAACTCCCACACCTTGCTGTCCAATATTCCTACCAACGCCAGCCACTTCTCTGTCATTGACTTATGCAGGGCTTTCTTCAGCATACTTGCCCAGCAGAATAGCCAGTACCTTTTTCCTTCATTTGGGAAGATCACCAGCATACACAGACAGTCATGCTCCAGGGTTATTCCAAGAGTCTTACTTATTTTTCTCAAATATTAAAAGTAGATTTAGATGATATCCAATTTCTAAATAGAGCTATCCTAATTCAGCATGTGGATGACTTGTTGTGTTCATCCTCCCTGATAGAATGCACCTGTTCCAACAGCTTGCTCTGAACAGACACAGGGTCCAGAGATAAGTTGCAATTTTGTCTCCATCAAGGTAACTGCTTAGGACATATGATTTCTCAGAAAGGGCTAATAATAAACCTTGAGAGAATGTCCGACTGTCATGACCTTTCCCGTGCCCCAAACAGAAAGACAATTGAGAAGGTTCTTGGGGTTCACAGGCTATTGCACAAGTTGGATTCTAAATTACTCATTAATGGCCCAGCCCTTACATAAAAAACTAAAACAGACGCAACCAGACCCAATCTGCTGGGAAGAAAGGGAACAGAAACACATAGAGGACTTAAAGCAGGCTCTCAGCCAGGCACCTGCGCTGGCCATCCCAACTACAGCCTTCCCTTTTTCCTTTTTGTATATGAAATAAATGGACATGCGCTAGAGTATGAACAGTCACAGGCCAATTGGTTATTTCAGCTGACAGTTAGACCTAGTAGCAAGAGGACACCCCCCTTGTATAACGGCCATGTTGGCTGTGCCCATTTCATATAACAAGGTCAAAAAATTTGTTCTGGGGGCCCTGATGACCATTTATACCCCCCACTCTGTGGAATCTCTCCTACACTCCCACCACACCCAACACGACTCTGTCAGCTGCCTCCTATGAGGTGCTCCTGCCTTCTGCCCCCAACCTGGCTTAGCCCTGCTGTAACGCTCCCAGCCCTGCTCCCCCTCCCGGTGCACAAGCAGAGGAAGAACATGACTGCAGCCTACGACCTGGTATCTCGCTCTCCCCTAGGGAAGATTTGCAGGAGACTCCTATCGAGAATGCTGAATTAGTTTGGTTCCCAGATGGTTCTTATTTAAGGGACAATCAGGGCATTTCCAGGCAGGCTACACCATCCCTTCATGGCAGACATAATTAAAAGTGCCCAACTCCAAGTATTAAAATCAGCCCAGATGGCTGAATTAATAGGATTAACCACAGCTTGCCCACTGGCTGAAGGAAAGGTGGCAAATATACGCACTGACAGCTGATGTGCTTTTGGAGGAGCCCATGACTTCGGCACGCTATGGAAACAGAGGGGGTTTCTCACCTCATCTGGGCAACTTACAGGAAACTGGCACTAAGTGTTGGAGCTATTATAATAGAAGCATTCCAAATGCCAGAGCAGCTTGTAATCATAAAAACTCCTGGGAACTCAGAAGCTAACACTGAAAAAGCGATAGGGAATAATCTGATACTGCAGCGAAGAGTGCTGCCCCAGGAAAGACAGCCCGTCCTGTACGAGAATGCACCCTCTGTCCTGCCCGTGCCCTCACTAGCATTCTTTCACAATACCAGTAGGCAGCAACCCCTCAAGAGAAACAAATCTGGCAGCAAAAGGGAGGTGTATTTGATCCAAGTAGAGAATTGTGGCCCATAGTTCCTGTAGGTGCACAATAATGACCTCTCCTCTGGTTTATTCATATGATTCATTGGGCCCCTGAGAAAATGCTATCATAGGGAAAACAGTATTTCTGGAAACCATCCCCTACAGTAGCCCAAAAGGTATACTCCTGATATACCATGTGTCCAAACCGTAACCCTGGCAAGCCCGTGCATGGCTCCCAAGGTCCTCTTCCCTTGCCGACAGGATCAGTTAAAGTACGGCAGTTGGACTTCATCCAGGTGCTGCAGTCTCAAAATTATAAATATGTGTTGGTTGTGGTTTGTATGTTTTTTCACTGGGTGGAAGCATTTCCTTGTCGGAGGACTACTACCTTAACAGGAGACAAAAATATTACTAGAAGGAATCATTTCAGTTCGGGGAATCCCTTCTGAGCCACACAGTGATCATGGGACTCATTTTACTGGACAAGTTGTTCAATCTATTTGCAAAGTCTGGCCCATAATACATTTGCATTGTGCCCATCACCCCCAATCTTCTGGGTTGGTAGAACAGACAAATGGCACAACAAAAACTCAATTAGCTAAGTTAACCGAGGCTTTTAACCTCCCTTGGCCAAAAGCCCTCCCACTGGTCTTGCTTAACCTTAGATCCACTCCTGTTGGAAAACACTGTCTATCACCTTATGAAATAGTAACAGAAAGACCCAGGAGGCCGGACAAAGGCTTGTAAGAACCAACCTTACATACTGCGTTATTGTCAAGGACTTCTGAAACTTTAACAAAAATCTGGTAACAGAGTCTTTCCACAGTAAGCTCCCAGGAGCTGAAGGCTCCAAGGATTATGAATTATAGCCACATGACTTTGTTTCCAATAAAGGAAACAACTAAATGACTCCCCACAGCCCTGTTGGAAAAGACCTTACCAGGTACTTTTAACGAACTCTTGTACTGCAAAATGAAAGGGAGTCACTTCTTGGATTCATGTCTCACACCTAAAACCGTCTCCCAACAAAATTCCTTGCCATACCTGGATCTCCGAATCAGTCTCAGACACCCACATATGATTTTGGAAAACACCTGGGGCTCAGCCAGTCTCCAGAGCAACAACCAAAGCAGATATTCTTACAGCGACACCAGACCAGGCCAGTCCTCACAAACCCTGAAATAACTGACACTCCTGCTTTCCTTGCTACAGAATATATTACCGAAAACCCTGAATGCTTTAACCAAGACCACCAAGAAGTTGTTTAGGATCTATAAAATCTCTGTTGGTGTAATTTTCTAAGTGGGTATGGTTACAAACGTCTTTGTTAAAATCAAAATTATGTTTCACCTGCTAACCCACATTCCCATAGTCTCCTCTATTTGCCTGCCCCATATTCCTTCTCTCTTCAAACCTGAAAACTTCTGGTTCCCTGCAAACATCACCAATTTCCCTGTCAACAGAGCCCACATCATTCGGCAGGACATAGACAGGGATGAATGGAACAGTCCCATTATAAACATTCCCCAAGGTGCCCCCTTTTCAGGGCACCAAATATGATGCCCTGGAGGGATATTTACCTAACAGTGCCTCAGGATGATTATTGAAGGGGTCCAATAAGACAGAATATTTGTGCTAACAATAAATATTTGTGCTAACAAGCTTAGACAACTGCATGGGTATGATGGAAGAAACCTAGCTGCCTCCTGGGTACACTGCCCCAGCACAACCTGCCCAAGTGCCCACCAGCCCTGTGCTCCTCCCTGGATGCCCTTGTCCAGCACCAACCGCACTGACGCTGCCCTTACAGAACTATTTATGGGATCAGGTGGTGAACAGAAGTCCCTGACAGTACAAATTCCACATAAGACAAGGGCGCCTCTGGAAAGCCTATGGAAAACCCAGACCTAAGTAGAGACATAACCTTCACCCTCCTGATGATCATTTGGGACACTCAGTGGTCCCAGGTTGACTCTGTTTATCCAAATTGCACAGATGCCAAATTAGCATACAATAGCAACAGCATTCCTGATGGATACACAAAAATTGGCCACTCAAAAGATTAAAATGCAACCTCGTTGAAGGAAATAGAACAGGGCTCGGTATATTAGCTAAGCTGAATTCACAGCTAAGGAAGAAAGGCATTCCCTAGGGAAAAATTCCCTCTCAAAAATAGGCCACATCAGAGGAATGCTGCTCCAAGAAGAGAAAAAGGAACGGGATGCTGCTCTAAAAGACAATGCAGCACTCATCAACGGGTAGCAGAGACCAGGCAAGCCATAGAAACATACTCCCACAGCCAAAGGTGGGGACGAGCACGTGCTCCAACCCGGCAGAAGCTCGCATCCATGTTATCAAAAGTGGGATCTGAGGTAGTGCTTTGGGAAAAACATGCCTCAAACCATGCTTTCCTCTAAAGTCCACAACAAGCAACACAGAAGAAGATTTCTGTGACCACATGTGGGGTTTTTTCCCCACACCCCAAGCAGGGACACCAGCTGGGTGTCCTCTAATTCAAGTCTGACACTGTCTACCAGGAGACAGCGTCAGATCCTACAGGGTGAGGGCTCAGTCTCCAGAACTGCCTGTCCCCACCAGACAACAGTCGCAAGTCTGGGCCTCTGGAGCTTCTGACCAAGTAGCTTCAAGCTGGGGTTCCTATGACCCCCTTCCTCTTTGGGTTTGATTGATTTGCTGGAGTAGCTCACAGAACTCAGGAAATGCTTATGCCTACCAGTTTATTATAAAGGATATTATAAAAGATACAGATGAAGAGATACATAGGGCAGGGTATGGGGAAGGGGCTTCCTTGCCCTCCCAGGGCACCACCCTCCAGGAACTTCCTTCTGTTCAGCTATCCAGATGCTCCCTGAACCCAGTCTTCCTGGGGTTTTATGGAGGCTTCATTACATAGGCATGGTTGGCAATGGTACAGAAACGCGATTAGACAAAAAGCACATAATCTAAACCCAGCAAGGTCTGCCTGTTCAGATTCTTTCTTGCCTCTGTGTGCAGCTGCCATCCTCCAGGGTATGGGGCAGGACCCTCTCTAGAATGAGGGTCTTTTGACCCACAATCAGGCTACAGTCCTTCCTTGGGCAGGTGAAAGATGGACAGAAGAAGATCAGACAGAGAGATTCTATCTCCGAGGCTGCTCCTGAAGCCCACAGCACCCCAACATTGTAACAAGGACTATGGGAGTTATGAAACACCATAGGAACCGTGGATGAAAACCAGTATATACATCACAGCAGCACAGGTGGCTGTGAAGCAGGGGCCTACAATACTCTGTGCTGAGCCTCAATCTAAACACCTATGGAAGACATATGGCCCCCAAATTTATGGAAATTTTTAGACAGAAAATATGACCTCAGACACTGTATTCTTAAAGCTCAAGGGCCAAAGTTGAATGAGGCTCAAAGACACTCTGCAGTTCAACTAGCAGGCATTGGGACCATTGTAGGTAACACACAGATATTCCCACAGGAAGCCGATGGGCTATTTTAGCTAGTGACACACAGGGCACCTTATTTCCTTCTCAAACGGTGAAAATAGAAGAGGAGAATGATTATGCCCTCAAACCACTTGGAATGCTGACTTCTCCCAAATTTAGCCCCTACTGTCCACCCCGATGGGACATAACATTTGGTATATGAGAAAGGGCCATTTTTGTTGAGAGAGATGACAAAGTCACACTGTAGATTTATGTGATTTCTCCTGTAACACAACCTCTTTTTCTCTCCCAAATACCAGTATATGATGCAACACAAAGGTGGGGGGAATATAGATTTGTCAACTATAAACAATTCCTATGACAATTTAGACACTGAAGACCAGATGTTTCTCAAATTCAATTTAGACTCTCCTCAGAATGTTATACCTATGGAGACCAATCAGCTAGAAGAAAAATTAAATTCATTAGATTCTGATTTGGTGTTTTTCCTATAATCTCCAAATAATATTTACCATAAGGTTCAAATGACCATCTCGATAAGGAGGTAAATGCACTGTAAGTTGGACTAAGGAAAGGAACACTATGATGCATGCCAGGGGTTTCTCCACTGGGCAGGTTGTTTACTGCCTTCTGATTCTACCGAAAACTTTCCTGGATGCCTAATTTTTACTATTATTATGTAACTTATTGCTATGTTATATATCTCTTGTATGTGCTATATCAGATACAGGAAAAGGAAGAAGGCACAATCAAACACTGGATCATGATAGCTCATAGAGTAGATCTGATCCAGGATGGTTTTCCAGACTGAACCCCAGGCCTGACTCTCTCTAGCCCCTTAAACAATTGGCTATCAAATCATGTCAAACCATGTCTTTCCCCTAAGAGCCAACATACTAACACTGAAACTATCACCACCAACACCAGATGACCAAACAGACAGCTCCAGGGATGAGCCTTCCTAGTGCTGTGGAACCTCCTGCTGGCTGTCGGACTGCACATGCATTCCATGGAATGATCTTTGGCCAAAAGGGGGAACTGAGGAGTGAACTGTGACCTTTGTATTCTCTTGCCCAAATTGTTTGCTAAGAGGCCTGGTGAACATGTACTCACTATCAGATTGGTTTCACTGATCATCGCCTAAGAGCACATTTAGGAATAACATTAATTGGGTGTCAGGCATATGTGGGGGGGCAGGGGATGGGTGTATATGTACATAATGAGTGCGACACACACCGTCTAGTGGATGGACACACTTGAAGCTCTGATTCGGGGGGGGGGCAAGGGCAATATACGTAACCTAAACTTTTGTACTCCCATAATATGCTGAAATTAAAAAAAAGAAAAAAAGAAAAAATAATAAAAGGCCTGGTGAGTTATGCCCTACAAACCATAAAATATCATTAAATGTTTTTTTTTAATTAACTCAATATAATGTAGCTTACTTTCCAACCTGACTCTGGAAGAGCATCACATCAGACAGCAGAGCCCCTTCTCTTAACTCAAGCGTTCCTTTCTGCTGACTCCAGGTCTTTAGATAACGCTTAACTCTTCTAACCAAGTGCCAACTAAAGAATCCCTAAAACCCACCTATAAGTCCCTGTTTCAAGATGTCTCGCCTTTTCAGGCAGAACCAATGCATACCTTCCATGTATTGATTTATGATTTTACCTGTAATTCCTGTCTCTGTGAATGTATACAATTGAACTGTAATCCAGCCTCCTCAGGCACATTTTCTCAGTACGTATTCAGAGTGTGTTCCCAAGGTCATGGTCACACTTATCTGGCTCAGATTAAACTTCTTTAAATATTTTGGCAGAATTTCATTTTCCTGTCAATAGAAATTAAAAATGTACGGTAAGTGCCAATGTAATTTCTTCTCCCCATGTGTGTGTCAGCCCTAAAATCCCTGGGCATGTTTGTGGTATCCATTTGGGAACGTCAGTAATCAGATAAGGCATCTTTTTCACACATCACAGAACATCTTAATGATTTGATTAACACTGGTGTGCCCGATATGTCTGCAAATGAAATCCTGATGAAATATCAAGATGCCCAGCAGCTAACTTGGGGGGAGTTGTCATCTTCTTTAGTAAAAGTACACTGTGGCTAAAGTTTGAAGACACAGGTTCTGGTCCATTCATGGCCATTGTCTTGGTTGGACTTAGTGTATCTGGATCTCAAGCAGACAGAACCACACCCAGCTGGACATATGACCACCAGCAAATTAACACTTAGTTGGTAAAGATACTTATTAGACCATGTAACACACATTCATAAATCATGCCCTAGGAATCACACACCAAATGGTATGTAGTTGTGTTCTAATTATACTCATAACAGCTATAATATTAATATTATTTTACTGAAAATTATCAGGAATCCCAGAAGTTTCTTGAAACAGCAGTTAGGGATGGAAAAAGTAAAGAAACTGATCAGTGTTGTCTTTTATACCTATAATGGGATTTCTTAAAGGTGCACAGTGCACACCAGGATATTTGGCTGCAAATAACTGAAAGCAAATCTAATTGAGTTAAGAGAAAAAGGATGCATTTGAAAGGTGGTTCACAAATATAGGGGGAGCCTGGATGACCAGGCTTGGAAAAGGTGGCTGAGCACGGCCAAGGTCATGCCTCACGGGGTCCCCGGTAAGCACACTGCAGCTCTGCTGCTTCTATACAACAGACACGCCGTTAGCACCATGGGGTGCCAGACAGCAGGCAGGCCCGCAAACGCCACCACTACACACATGGACTGGCATCACCCACTCTTAGCAAACTGTCCTTGTCTCTTTGTACCACCCATTCTCAATTTAAAATCCAGACTCAGAGCATCTGATTGGTTGATCCAAAGAAAGGTGCCATGTCCTACCTTCCAGGATGAGGAAGACCAGGTGTGCGGCTTTCTCAGCTTCCTTAGTAGAGGATGGAGCTCTGACCTTCTTCCACAACACACAAAAGGAAGGTGTAGCAAAGAAAAAACCAGTTTGGACATCAGGCAGCCCCTAAAAGTAAACATTAAAGCTGCAAATGTCCAGTACAGAAACCTAAAGTAAAATATCACATTTGGCTAAGGATCCATCTAAAAAAATAAGATTGTGTCACTGGCATAAGTTACTAAAAAGTTCATTGGGCTACTCTCAAAGGATTTTTTTTTCTCAATACATTTCCAAGAGATAACTAGGCTTGCTACATTTAAAACAACTGGAGCCTTCAGAGTCACGGGCAATTGAAAGGCATTACTTTCACGCTAGCATAAGAAATGTACGCGTGCATGTGTATCGTGGAGTGAGTGAACAGACTTGCCCACTGCTTGTGAAGGGCCGGCGGAACGCTAGGAACCGCGCATTTGGCTCGCTGGAACTCAGCTCAGCCATATGCTGCCGCTGACCCTTACCTGTTAGTGCCAGGTCAGCCAAGCAAGGAAGCGTTAACTGCAAACCCTCCCACCGGAAGCATATGGAACTCACGGCTGACTCGGTGTCACTGATACAGTGCTTGTCACTCATGCCCGTGCCTGCCCTCCACAGCCCTGACAGGCACAGCGGTCGCCACACGCCAGCGTTAGCATCGCCTGGGACCTGTCATAAGGCAGAACTCAGGCCAGCAGAACTGCTGAGTCAGAGCCTGCGGCCAACACACCCCTCGGCGCAGAGGCCGCTTCCCGCGATGCGCTCGTGTCTCCCTGGGTTCCGTGTCGCTGTGCTCTGCGCAGCCTCCCTGTCGGCGCATTGCGTCACCTCTCACCTCCAGATGCTCAAGCCCGGTTTCACAGGGAGACCGTGAGTAGGGGGGACTCCACGTAGGGTTTCCCCTCGAGTCACACTGTGTCCCCAGGAAGCTCTCACGCGCACAAGCGGCCAGAGGTGAGTGAAGTGCTTGTCCCCTTCTGGGTGAGCTCGCAGCACCTCCCGGGGAGGTCTTTCTAGAGATTTCTGAGCTGCAGAGCCCGCACCAGTGCACGCCCCTTCCTTCCCTTCCCCCCCGACCACTCTGTCCTCTCGGGAGCTCAGGGCGAGGCCGCGCTCGGGTCGGGCCTGCCGGGCGTGCTCGGGCTTCGGCAGGGGGAGGCGAGGGAGGAAAGGAGAAGGGAGCGGCTTCCTCCCGTGGGCAGGAGAGGTCTGGCCGCTTCCCAGTCCCTCGGGGAGGAAGTGGAAAGGAGCGACCCACGGGCGCTGCGGGAATTCCCGGGGCCGCGGTGGGCGACCTGCCTCGCACACTGGCCGCTCTGCGACAAGCAGCCACGTCCGTGTCCCCTGCCCGGAGGGCAGCCAGGGTGCTCGCGGGGTGTGTGCGCTGCATGGGCGTGCGGGGAATTTGAAGCAGAGGAGAAACAAAAGCGTATGTCTTAATGCCGCTTTCCGAGAGGGGTGTGCACTTAGCCAATTTGAGACAGACTCCTGCACTGAGCCCATGTTCCAGCCTCTGCAACGCGCAGAAGGCCTTTTCTAACATATTCCACTTGCTTCCCCTTCCGTATGCAGCTGAGTGAAGCAGCAACAGTGCCAGCCTGAGAGATTTCTGCCCTGAGTCCTGCGTACAAGTGAGTCATCTGACAATAAAATCCTTTATTCTACCCTCTTCTGTTCTTGCAGGGAGAAATTCAAATTCTGGAAGGGACAAAGCTTGCATTGATCCACGCCAGTTAATGAGGAGTGTTGGACTAAATGTTGAGAATTCAGGCTGCTGAAGAAATCTGCCTTAGAATCTCCTTATGAGAATCTAATGCCTGATGATCTGAGGTGGAGATGAAGAGGTGATGCTAGAGCCGGGGAATGGCTGAAAATACATTATCATCAGCAGAGAGGTTTGACTGCACAACACATGTCATGCACTTGAATCATCCTGAAACCATCCCTGGTCCATGGGAAAACTGTCTTCTATGAAACTGGTCCCTGGTACCAAAAAGATTGGGACTGCTGTTATAAGGGATGGGAGAAAGAAACTGGGAATACTCTGTTATAAAGTACCTTCACTACCCATGAAGCCATATAGTGTAATTTGAAACTGAACTTAGATTAGTTGTAAATGTATACTGCATATTATAGGGCAACCACTAAAAAAATTTTAAACAGAAGTATAATTGATATCCTAAGAGAAGAGAGACAATGGAATCACATGAAATTTTGAATCAAAAATCAAAGGAAGCAGAAAAAGAGTATAAGAAAAAAAAAATAAGGACAAGAAAAAGTTATAAATACAGCTGATATTAATCCAACCATATCAATAATCATCTTATATATGAATACTCTTAAACACACCAAGTAAAAGACAAAGACTGTCAGAATAGATTTTTTAAAAAGATCCAACTATAGCATCTGCAAGAAACCCACTTAAAATATAACGACACACAAATAAATTAGAAGCAAAGAGACAGAGAAAGATATACCATACTAACACTAAATTGAAAGAAAGCTGGAATAGCTATATTAATTTCAGGCATAGCATGATTCAGAGTTAAAACAAAAACAAAATTATCAGAGATAAAGAAGGGCACACATAATGATAAAGGTGTCAATACTCCAAAAAGATAAAACAATCCGTAAAGTGTATGTGCTTAACAACAGAGTATAAAAATACAAGAGGCAGAAGCCCACAGAACTGCAAGGACAAACATAGATAAATGTACCATTTTAGTTAGAAATTTCAACACCTACCTATCAGTAATTGAAAGATCTGGCAAGCAAAAAATCAGTAAGGATTACTGATAGCTGAACTGAACAACACCAAATCAACTGGATCTTGTTGACATGTATAGAATACTTCATCTAACAACTGCAAAATCTACACATTCTTCTCCAGCTCACATAGAATAATCACCAACACAGACTACATATGGGCAATAAAACACACCCTAACAAATTTAAAAGACTAGAAAGCAAAGTATGCTCTCAGATCACAATGGAATTAAATTAGAAATTAATAACAGAAAGACAGCTAGAAAATTCCAAAATACTTCTAAATAACACATGGGTCAAAGTCTCAAAAGAAATTTAAAAATATTTTGAACTAAATGAAAATAACTCAAAAATCAACTACTGTAATCAGTCATATCAATAGGCTAAAGAAAATAATCTAAGATAAAAGTTTAACTTTAAAATGCAACTTGAAAAACATTTCATTGTCCTAAAGTTACTGTGTATTTGCCTTGTGATACTATAAATCTCCCCATATCATTTTTAACAGCATCTTATATTCCTAGATGTCTTTCACATTCCTCTTTGCTTCTATCTAGCTGGTCTTTAACGGGTACTCTTCTACAGAGACGGATTTCTACAGTAAATCTTCAGGTCAAATTAAAAATAAGTTTAAGTGCAGTGACATGCGCCTGTAGTCCTATGTACCTGGGAGGCTGAGGTGAGAGGCTTGCTTGAGGACAGGAGTTCGAGGCCTCAGAGTGCTATGATCATGCCTGCTAAACAGCTGCTTCACTTCAACTTGGGCAACATGAGACCCTGTCTCTAATTTTAAAAAATAGTAATGATAAGTTTAAAAACTCACCATGGCAGAGGAACCAAGAAGCCAAGGATATTGAGAATGTCTTCTTAATAGTTCATTTTGTGGTGCTATAACAGAATACTGGAGACTGGATAATTTATAAAGAACAGACATTTATTTATTACAGTTCTGGAGGCTGGGAAATCCAAGGTCAAGGAGCCCACATCTGGCAAGGGCCTTCTTGTTGTATCATTCCATGGTGGAACGGCAAAAGAACGTGTGACAAGAAGGGACCCAAACTCACCCTTTTATCAAGAACTCACTCCCTGAAAAACTAATCCACTCCCACAATAACCAAATTAATCCATTTAAGAGGGCAGAACCCTCATGACCTAATCACCTCTTAAAGTCCGACCCCCTCAACACTGTTGCACTAGGGATTGTTTCCAACACATGAACTTTGAGGGACACGTTCAAATCGCAGCAAAAAACAATTAAACTAACAGGAAGTCATAGTAATTGACATATGATGTTATTACAGATCTTTCATTAATCCTATTTTCTAAAGGGGGCTTTTCTAGATTTATACCACTCTACATTCAATTATTTGGTCTCTTTAAAAAAGGGTCACAATTCCTCTACAACACATTAACTCCACAGAGAAAATGATGTTTTCTAATTAATTTCACTCTCCTATATTGCTGTTATGGTGGAGCAACCTTCTAATACTTCTGAGAATACTGACATAGATGCAACAAATAAAAATGGGGTTTATTTTTTGTTATACATTTATGAATACAGTTAAATATGCCAAATATCTTCTAATTACTAAACAATACTTAATACAGCAGGTCCTCTAATGATGAGAGCAAAAAAAAAAAAAAAAAAGATCCCCTGCCAGGGCCACTGTCTGTGTGGAGTTTACACATACCCCCCACATTTGCAACAGGTTTTCTCCGTGTATTCAGATTTCTTCCCACATCCCAAAGATGTGCGCATTAGGTTCATTTGTGTGTCTACATTGTCCCAGAAGCTAGTGCACTCTGCAATGGAATGGTGTTCTGTCCAGCGTTGGTTCTCATCTTGCAACCTGACCTGCGTGGACAGGCTCAGACCACCCGTGATCCTGAACTGGAAGAACTGGGTAAATAATTGCCATGTTTTTATTAACCTTTCTTAATGTATGTATAGCTCACATTTGTTTTGGTGTTTAATATTAAAACTGTTTTGGTCTTTATTTACAAGTTTGGTGATTTTCTGTGACTAGAAATATGCTATAGGGACTTAATTTTTGTTTATATCAATTAGTCTATGGTAAAACTGGTTGCATTAATACATCCTTTCACTTAAAGTCAAGTTTCCAAGAACCTAACAATGTTAAGGACTTACTATACTTCAAAATATCTGACTGTTCATATATCAATAAGAATTACATTTATAAATAACTATGTTCTATTACTGTGAATAAGAATATATGGATTTATTTTGTTTCCAGAAATTTTACAGTAAAAGTGAACTCTATTAATAATGCTGGGTTTCTTATCTACAGGAACAAAGCTATAATATTACTTCCAGACAGAATTTTAAAAAGCTCAACTATATCTGCTCTGTTAAAATTTACTTTTTCTACTCAAAACTAAAATAAGCTACCATCACACTTCCATTAAAATTATTCATAAAAAATCTATGGTATATGGACAGAAGGAAAACAACTACAAGCACATGTTCATTTGGAAAAATCTTACTCTTACCCTTTTTTACACAGACTTTAAAAAATCATGTTTTAGAAGACTAGAAAACTGATGTACATGGTAGAAGCTGCTCAGCAGCACTACAAGCGGAACCCTACTCCGTACTTTAGCCCACACTTAAGTATGCTCTGATTATATACCATGTGGAGAATCTTGAATTTCCTAGTCAAATCTGCTTTTTAAGCATGAGATTTCATTTTATTTCTAAACTTGACAATCTGACATTATTCACAGATACCATTTTTATGTGACATAAAAGATAACTTTTAAAAAAGTAACTAAAATTCCTAAAACTGTCCACAACAAAGAGGAGAAAGAGGGGGCCAAAAAGGGAGTAGCAGAATTCCAGAGGCGTGGGAACGAGAGGGCTCAGTCATATTTTTCCTTCAATAATTCTAATATCCAGACCACAACAAGAACAGAGGTTGAGGAAGCAAGAAAGATGTTAACAGTAAAAGATAAAACCTAGCCCTTCACATCTAAAAAAGAAGCAGAAATGCCTAATTTAGGCATCCAATTGGGTTTCAGAACCCCAGTTCTGTCTGGGGTTCTGCTGTCTCTTGGTATTAATGGCAGCAAAGCATGGACTAAAATCCAGAACTCCTCTTTCATGAGTACCCCTTTCTTTCTCTTCACTCAGCAGCCAGGGAGGCTCTGATTGCCCAAAAACTCCCCAAAGAGACTTATTCAACTGACTTTAAAATTAACTGACTTTAAACAAACTTGTTAAGAATTGATTTACCTAAATCAAAACAATATTATAATAGAGTTCAAAATTTTACCCCAAATCCTCCCTGCCAGTAACAGGAAATCTAAACTGAGTACTGAATATCATTAACAACTTTCTTGCATATGCTTCTTCAAACTCCTAGAACACTCTATACTTCTTCAAACTCCTAGAACACTCTATACTTCTTCAAACTCCTAGAACACTCTGTAAGCGCCATGTACTCTAAGTACATAATTACATAATTATTGCACTATTCTTTGAAATCCTTGACTAAGCCCATTTTACAAATCTAGACATTTAGGCTCAGACTGGTTAAGAAATGCACCTACACTATAGGGCTAAGAATAACCAGAAACAGGACTTACAACCCAGTCCTGCTGGACTCTTCTGAATCTCTTCTTGTGCTTATAGTCCACCCTATATTACATACACTTTTGTGCTCATCTTTTCCTCTATACTATACAAGGGTACCTTCTCATCTTTGTAATGCCAAATCCAGTGAATTTTAACCTTTTTCTCTTTCCTCGTGACTCAAGGTGAACTACATTCCCAGCCCTAACTTCCCACCAGCTGTGCCTTACTCAGGCCATCATCATGCAAGACCATGATCCCTCTAAGCACATTTCGCCCTCTATCTAGAATCACTATGTAAAAGGTCTGATTTAGAACAGAAACAACATACTGTGCCACCTATATTTGTTAAGCAACAGAATTAAACCATTTTGTTCTCCTAATAAACAAAGATTAAAGTCCAGATACCATCTGCATTCGAAATGAAAGGTTTAACAACCTGATCAAGCAATGAGAAATGCTGAATGACCTCCTAAGGAACAAATAAAGGAACAAGTATAATTATTCAATCAAGTATTTACTGATTTGTGTGCTAGATGTTATAAAAATTATAGACTACCTAGGCATAAGTCTATCTCCCATAATTACATACAATATGAAGAAACACTAGGAAATCTAGTTAGGAAAACTAACTAGATAATATAATTTAAAGCAAGTGCTGAAAACTTAAAAGAAATGAAGATTAAAGTTGATTACTAACAATGCCCTCTTAAGTATCACTAACTATTGAAAAACAAGCCAGGTGAGTACAGCAGGGAAATGTAATGGTCAACAACATTATCAGTCCCAATCCACTTAGACCAGAGGTGGCTCTGTAAAACTTGTTCTCCTATTATAACACTACCAGCTAATGAGTGGCATCAGAACTATTCACTTTATGTAAAAGTACATAACATATATTTATGTATTACATATAACTTTAAGTGAAACCTCAATTTCTACAAAATGTTTCTAAAAACTGTGGCATAATAGATTTACTGAAGATTCACTTCCTCGATGAAAACCAATCACCAATCTGGAGTCTCATTAACATCTAGGCATATTTCCAGTTAATGAGATAGGTACATTTCTGCATACTTTTTCTGGGGGTGGTTATAATGTACGTTTTTAGGGAAATTCCCTCCCTCACCCTCTATGTCTAACTGGGACTAAGTCCTGCTGCAGACGTTTTGATTGTCCTCGAATTCCCACCAGTACTGCCTTAATTCAGGCCCTCATCATATTTCCTGTGGAGTACTGTAAACACCTATCTGATCTGCTTTGCCTCCACTCTCACAATCCTCAACTCACTTTCAATACTGCCTCTAACATTTCCTGTAAAACTTTCTAAAAGTCAATCTGATACTGTGGTTACCCACTAACTTGTGCAATACTTTCTCAAGCGTATTTCCCTCTTATAGCTATGAAATGCACATTGATATCTTAAGGGGTCAGAGAAATGCTGTACAAAAAAATGCTTGTTTTAACTTAATTTAACTTTAACACACAAAACATAGACCGAAGATTTCCTATGTGCTTGAGGATTACCCTCTAACAAAACAGTGGACTTCAGCAGTGGTTCTCAAACTGCGATATGTCAGAATCTCTGTCAAGCTTGCTAAAAATAAAAATGTCTAAGGCCCATCTCAGACCCAGTGAACCTAAGTATTATCTAGAAATTGGGCTTACCCATATACATTTCTAATAATTTCTACAATGATTCCAATGCATACCTAAATTTGAGAACCCAAGCAGAAATCCTTCTTGTTCTGTAACAAACTGTTAGTAGGTTTCCCAACTTTCCAAGCTGTATCACGCCTCTCATATCAACCTGAGGAATACCTAGTAATCTTAAATATACAACTGTCACCCATTCTAAAAAGGTTTTACTAATCCTCTCTCCAACCATCCTCTCCTTTGATCACCTAACCTAAAACTTTATAAAAATAGTTTCCATATATTTAAACGCAGTCCTAATCTACACAACCACCCCATGAGATAATATCCCTATTTTACAGATGAAAAAAATCAAACCTAGGACAGAAAGGTTAAGAAACTTGTCCAAAATGACCCTGAGTTTGACGCTATGTTTGCTGTTTGCTGATTACAAAGCCAAGGCATCTTCCATTGTGACATCCAGCCTCTTACACATCACTCTGAAGTATTGACTTACTCATCATTTTATATATTTGTTTCCCTTTTTAGACCTGGTAAGCTCCCTGAGGGCAAGTATCAACCTTCCCTGATGCTGACCTCAAAATTTAGTTATTCAATAAATGTTTGCTGGATGAAAGAAGAAATGAAGCCCCTCCAGAGCTGGGACTTTAACCACTTCTCCTTTGTTTCTTGAATTCTCAGACAGAGCTCTGTATTGGGTCTGACCTGCAAATCTTATTGCTGGATTTACTATGAGACTATTTATCTCAGTATTGTTTTAAACTACAAAAGGCTGCAGAGTAAGCAAAGGGGGAAAATTAATTCCCCAAAATTAAAATATCATTCTTCTTTCACTCTTTATTAACCAGGGAATTCAAATTTTAAAGTTAATTGCCCAAATAATTTTATCCCACAAGAACAGGTAACTTCAACTGTGTGGTTTTAAATGACAGAAATTCAAAAGGTAAAGCTGATTAATAATAGACAAGATAAAGAAATTGAGCACTGAATACTGACAGCGTATTTGGTAATCTGCTTATGCTAACCAATGCACAATGCTATCTTTATCACAGTGTTCTTCCATATCTATTATCTTTTGAAACCAGTAAATACTATAGGTAAGCACAGAGCAATTAGTATACAAATGAAATGTAACATCTTTCCTAAAATAATGTGTCTGGTATGTAAAATGTAAAACCTCTACTTCCTTTTTGATACAGATTAAATAGCAAATGTAATAAACCAGCAAAACTGAAATTTTTTTTTTCCATTTCAGGGAATTAACATTCAAAGTGCTGGAGATTTTCCTAAGCTGAAAATAGACAAAAATTACCACTGCTTTAAGAATCTTACGTTCTAATTATTTTAGTTTTTGGTGAAAAAAATGACTTGAATACTACTTTTAGAAATAAATCAATAATAAGAAAAAGAACTCTTCTAAACATGATGGAGTGAGAACTATAACAAGACTAGGCATCAGGAGTCCGGTCTTCTAGTTCTGTTACATTACTAAATTGCTGTGTGACTTCCTGCTCACTGGCTGTTTTCTCATTTATTTAAGAAAGTGTGTGGGGGAAGATGAGGAGTGACTTTATTATCTTTAAAGTTGTTACCCTAAACTCTGATTTTGAGCCATCCCTCTTGTTTCATTCTTCTAATCAGTAAACTCAATGATCTTTAAAGTATAAATTCTGAAATATGAAACACAACTGAAATAGAAGGGAACAATTCAATCTCCCAACTAGATGACACAAGCAAGATACAAAAGGTAGACACCCACAAAGTTAACAATTAATCCAGTAACTTTCCAGAAATTGTCTAATTCTAGTTTCCTAAAAAAGCAGGTGTAGTCTGGTTTATCTAACATTACTAAGAAAAGTTATAAAATGGTATTGCTGTTGAAATTTCCCTAGGTGTTTCCCGGGTTCCAATGGTATATATTCTGCAGGTGCTAGCAAGCAAAGAGGGAAGAAAGGGACCCAGCCAGCATTTCAACAAACCACAGTTCAAGCCAGTCACCCTCAGTAAGATCCCAACAAGGCCTACACCGCGGAGCAGAACCTCCCCACCCCCAGAAGCGCCAGCAGCCAATGTAATGAATGCTTCCGTCAACAACCCACATTCCCCTTCCCACAGCAGAACTGCTCGCTCCCAACCAGCCATCTGGGGCTGGAATCCACCACACAGCCTCAACCTAAGAATCATTCTCGGCCCCAAAGGCCAAGAACGAGAGACTGAGGTTTCCTTGCGCATGGCTGCGGGGAGAGCAGCACCCCTCCCATCAAGGAAAAAAAAAAATTCTGTGCGGAGAAGAGAAATCAGGCCTAGGCAAGATTGCTGGAGAAATAAACCCCGTTTCTCTGCAACGGGGAGCAGTAACATTTCTTGCCCTTTCTCTGATCCAAAGAGTGCCCAGAAACCTGCACTCGACTTCATTCCCTTCTGGAATCCTTTTAAAGGGAGGGTAAAAGCCATCAATGATCCGCTTCATTACCAGATCTATCCACTCCTCAAACCGGGCATTGTTACGGAAAGTACCCCCAGATCCAGCAGTAGGTGAAGCGAGAGCCAGGACAGGGGCCCACTTCCTGAGATCGAACAGCTTGTGCAAGAAGAAAATCCCCTTGTGGCCCGAAAGTAAAGTTTCAACCAGCAGCAAGGACGCGGACCGGCCGGCCCAGCTGGCTTCCAGGGCAGGCCTGCGGAGGTGACACTCCCTCGCTCCCCAGCGGCTCGGCAAGGCGGCGTCCGGCCGCCCCGGCGCGCACCCCGGGAGCGGGGCGAGGGCGCCGACGCGGGGCCTGGCCGGCTGCGGGACGCTCCACGCGCCGCTCCCGCCTCTTTCCCCACTCCCACTTCCCGGCCTCGAAGCCGGGGCCCGCGAGGTAACATCGGGGTGGCGACGCGGGTCTTGGCCACTCACCACACATTTCTTGCCGAGGAAGGTGAAGAGGGACTCGTTCTCCTGCGGGGTCGGCAGCAGGGAGCCCACGTTGGTGACCCGCCGCGGCGGCTGCTGCTGGCCGGAGCTCATGGTTTCGCCGGCGGGGCTGGGAGTCCAGGGCCGTCTGCTCCGGCGAGTGGGCGAGCCCTCGTTGCCCCTCTCGGTGACAGGGGCGGGGAAGAAGGGGTCAGAGGCGCAGCATCCCGCGGCTCCTCCATCGCCAAGGGAGGGAGAAGCTGCGAAAGGGACGCTCCCGGCTCCCGCCCGGCTAGGTTCGTGCCGGATGCTCGTTGTCCTCGCACTCCGGCCACTGCGCTCAACTCCCAACTCCTCCTCCAACGCGGCGGCGGCGGCACAAGCCAACATGGCAGCCGGGGCGGACGAGACCACAGCGCGGAGGACGCGGGGCAGCGCACCGGGAACGCGCGGCGCGGAACCCACTCCCCCCTCGCCCCCCGCGGGCCTCGCCTTGCCGGCCCGAGGCCCCGCCCCCTTCCGGCCGAGGCGCCGGTCGCGGGCGAGGTGGAGCTGCGGTCTGCGGCGGCTTCTGGCCTCTCGCCTGGTCGTTTGGGTACCGGGACCCAGCCACGGCTGCTGGAAGAGAGGACGTAGGTTCGTCTCCGCCCCTGAGCAGCCGGCCTCCCTTCTGCGGGCGCACACCTTTGCCAGGCGTCTGTGAGGACCCAGGTGGGCGCGGAAGCGGGACGCCCAAGCCCCTAGTCAAAAAGGCCTGGACGCTGGAGGCGGAGATTCGGGGAGAAGAGACGCGCCCCTGCGTTCCTCGCCGGGTTGGAGCAGAGGCGCAGGGGCCTGGGGTTTCTCAGCCTCTGTCCACGCTGCAGCAGTGGGAGTGGAGGAGCAAACAGGCCTCCCCCGGGATTGGGAAATAGATCTCCTGGATGGATGTAACAAAAAACAAATGCACTTGACTTCTACCGCCCCCCTGGCGTGTTTTTTCCTGTCTCCCGAACTGGAAAACATCTCCCCCCACCCTAATCTTTTTCTTTCTCTTAACCTCTAAAGATCTTGTTTTTCTTTTTAGCCAAGATAAATGTGATTACTGGGGGATGTCACAAAGAAAAATGCTTTATCTGGTTTAGTCCTTAGAAGTAAATCTCAATTTTTTTTTTTAATTTGTATGCCTCAGAATATTGAAAGTTACCTAAGGTAACCCCCTTTGTTCTGTAAATTAAATACTGAACAACTGTTGTAAAACAAAATTTTGCATTATAGAAATGATAATACAGATTACAATGAATCATAAAATGGGCATCTGACTGTTCTTCACGTTAAACGTGTTAGCATTTATTGTTTATCATGTTGACTAAATACTCCATTTCAATAAACAAAAAAGTTTTATGTTAAAACATCTATGACAAACTGGGAAAACTTTGATTTTAACATCTCTGATAGCTCCCAATAGAAATCTCTGATGTACTAAACAAATTGATAAACTATCTCCATGAACTTTGAGAACATTATAAAAAATTAAAGCTGCCCTTAATGAAATTGGCTGAAAAGGAATAAATGTACAAAGGAAAATGAGAGCGTATAGCCTTGGGTATTCTCACATAAAATATGGAAATTTCAAGCACAGTTATAGCAGAAAGCATTACAGATTCTTGAGAAATGATAAGAATTAGAGCCCTTATATTTTAAACTTGTTAACAAGTACAGTACCAAAAGTACAGGCTTCACATAGGCCGAAGTTGTAGTTCATGTTATGCCTCTTATAACCTTATGGACTTTGGACAAGTTGCTTCTGTGAGTCTCTGTTTCCTCATCTCTAAAATGAAAATAATTTGTTTCATAAAGATGAAGTATATAGAGAGACAATTACACTTACTTCAAAGTTGTGAAATAAAAAATTACAGCTAGATAGGAGGAATAAGTTTAGTGTTCTACAGCACTGTACGATGACTATAGTTAATAATACATTAAATAGTTTCAAATAGCTAAAAAGATATTGAATGTTCCCAACACAAAAATGATAAATGTTTGAGATGATGGATATACTAATTACCCTTATGTGATTGTAGAGTAGGACTAAAACAATATTTTAGTTTGTTTGATGGTAACTTGTTTTTGCTCTTAGCTAACAGCCAAATTCTGCTTCTGTACACAAAGCTTGCTTGCTTATTGCTTGGTTACGATAAAGAGGGCAGCTGTGCACGGTGCAGGGTGAATGTCCTTGAGGAAGAAATCTCCTGGGAGGGAATCTCTTGGGAAAGAGTCTCTTATCAGAAATAACTAGCAACAGACTCCAGCAAAAGAAAGTATAAAAGCTTTGTTTTTACCCGAGGGCGGAGTCCTGGTTCGTACAGAGACCACTGTGTCGGTGCTCTGGGACTTGGACCCTAGCTCCAGCTAGTAAATAAAACTCCTTTGCTTTTTGCAGCCTCAGTGACTCTGTCTTTCTGTTCCCGGGGCCGAGGGAAACCGGCTCTAACATGATCACTACACATTATATGTATAGCAACACCACTATGTACCCCATAAATATGTATAATTATTAGGTATCTATTAAAAAATGTTTTAAATAAAGTAAATTATAAAACATTAAAAAAGATGGCACATATAAAGTACCTGATCCATAGTGGTTATTAGTTGTTTATCGTTGACAGTTTTTCCCTATGGTCTATTCTGCTTTCCCTGAACTAAAGAAAGGATCAAAATTTGACTTGAAATATGTATTTTTACCTCTCTTCAATCTAAGTCTGATTCTTCAAAAACTGTCCTTCAAATTTACAATACATAATTCTGCAAATATATGGTGATGAACTTGAGGCATAATCCCTTTGTTAGCAGAATTTCTGATTAGGCTATATATTACACCTAATAGCTTATGTGTGTCCCAGTATGCCAGATTAACAAAACTATTAATAACTACACATCCAGGGATGGAATCCTATTAACTTCTAATTAATAAAAATTGAAAGATAATTTTTATGCTAGAAATGCCTTTTAGAACTTGTAGATCACCAAACCATTTTGAAAACAGGAGAGAGAAGTGGGAGAGAGCTGTGAAAAGAAGCTATGAAATAATAGTGTGAATGGACCATAGCGATGCCTTGAAGAATCTATCCCACACTGAGAACTATTGAGTTCCAGCCATCTCATAATCTCTTATTAGCCTAGACTATTTGCCCTTGTTCTGTTTTCTTTAGATGTGAAGATTGAAAATTATGACTGTCATAGACCTTTCAAATCCAAACCATTTCTTCAATTTTTCCTCAAAATTTTAACTATAGTACTTTGTCCCCGAAATTATAATTTTTTATTTTCTACCCTTTATTTTCACTTTCCTCTTGGCTTTTTCAAATATTTGTTGATGTTCATCAAATACAGAAAATGTAAGCATTAACATTTCACTGGAAATATGGCTTCATTACTTGTCTGAGATGTGAACAAGCAATATTGAGGGATTCCCCCGGCACCATGCAAAAAGGATTCTATTTTTCCAGGCTTAATCCTGAGACCAGGCAGTACTGGCTGTTATTTGTTTCAAAAGTTTTAGTCCTTTCTTCCTTTCATTTTTGATACCATATCCTGTATTTGGCAGAACACAAGACATCTTTCTCTCTGTTTTCTTTGGCAAGTTATTTTCTTATCTCAAAATTCTTTTTACCCAGTTTGAGAGATTGCATTTGATCCAGGAAATAAGCACTCTATTTCCTTTCAACTGAACATCTTGACGTTTGTAAGCTAGGTTACAAAGACTGTAGGGATTTTATCTTCATATACATGTAAAATGCATGTGCTATATTAAAGGTATATGAATATATGATAACTAAGAAAGAGGCAATTCTTATGTTTAATTTCTTCCATTTGACTTTCCTTTTTTCAAGTAGAATATATTCTAGTACTTTTATTTTCTTCTCTCCTCCTTTGCTATGATCCTTTAAGGTAAAGCCTTCACTTTAACAGAAAACATTAGGGTAGCTTATTTATGGAAATGAGGGCATATTTTCAGATGCATTCCTGCTGTTACGTTATGTATACTTTGCAAATTCCTTTTGTTCTGGTTCTTTGTTATCCATTTTTTGTCTTTACAAATGTCATTGTTTATGTACTATTACAAGTCCTCTGAAGCATCCTATCCCCCTTGCTACTGTTGATAATTTAAAACCTAGTGACACCCTTCAAGGTGGGGGAATGTAGAGGTAACTGCACACAGGGATCAATGGCATTCAGCAGGCATTGTAGCCATAATTGCTGGTACTGAGGAGCTGCTTGACCGTGGCAGAACTGAATTTTAGAGACAGAACAACAGCAAATCTGGATTCAGCATGGGCAATGAACACCACTAGCTTCATGCAACCTTCAGTGTCATGTGTTTATAAATATTCATGTTGCAAAATATCTCTGCACATTTTTATGTAGATGTTGCATATAGCAGTGCTTAAGGGAATTTGTCCTGGTACATGTTCTCCCAAGTTAAATGTTAAATGTTTTATTTTTCATCAACTAAAATCTTGAAGAGTAACTATTTAATAGCAAACTGTTTTTTCTCCTCCCCTTTTAAAATTCATTTCAGTATAAGCCTGTTTGGGGCTTACTTTTATAGGAATAGGTAGTTTATTTACAAACCATTCTAATTTCTTATTGATGTTGGTGGAAAATTGGATTCTTATTCACACTAGTAAATTACCAGAGAGAGTTACTACTACTATATGGCCTAGCCTCCAGATACTTGATACATACCTTACTCAAGAAATGATTTGAAGAGCTAAATATATTATAGTTCCCAGGATGCTGCTTACTGGTTTTCTGACTGCTGCTCCTTAACTTTAATGAATATTCAATGATCTTCATTTAATTATTCCAAATGAGAGAGGAACAACATTGGCTGCTTTACTGTGATGCGCTCAAGGTCAATCTCCACTACAGATGAGTAGGCAGCTTGGATACTTGGGATAATTTATAGATGTCATATGCCCCACTACCTCACTGAAAGTATTGGGGTAAAGAATATGGTCTTTACCATTTAACTTTTTTAAAATCAATTTTTATTTTTATAAAAGTGATGAATACACATAATTTTAAAAAACAAATAATACTATAAAACACAGAAGCTCCATGCTCCCCTCTCTATCCCCATTTGCTCACCTTGAACTCTTTGAACTGTTTCTTCTGGTATTTTCATATGTATTTTCTTAATAGTATGATAGTTGCTATTTATTGATTGATCAATTTAAAGCATTATCTATTAACTTCCTATTATAAATGGTGACGATTTCTTTCAAACTACTGCTTCCCTGTTTCTTCTCCCCCAATAAATTGATAGTTATAGCACAATTTGTGTTTAAATTATTATCAAAAAGAATAATGTGTGTTATTCTGTAATGAGTCATGCATTGCACTATGATTATATTTACATTCTTGTACTGATTTAATTGTGCTGAGATTGTTTTCCCCTTCATTAATTTCCTTAAATTTTCTTTTAATTTTTTTCGTTTCCCCTTTATTTTTAACTATAAAATCTCTCCTCATCTTATGTTCCACATAATCAAATATATCAGGAATCTGTTAGATGCACTAAGTTTATTTTTTTAATAGGAGACCTCACTCCTAAAGCCCTCCATCATCTCATATTAGTCTGGACTGTTGCTACATGGCTATTGTCTGGAATTTTCTTCAGTTAGCATACTGGGATTTCCTTTCACCTCCTTTCTGTATTGAACCTTTCTGTATTGAACCCTTTGTTTGTTGTATCCCATGTTAACTATCTTGGTTTACCGCTTTGTTTTGGTAGGGTACATCCTTTAGTGACTTCCTAAGAAAAAGTGCCTAGAAAGTAAAATTTTGAGAACTTACATATCTGATAGTTTTATTCTGATTTCACCCTTGGCTGATAATTTAACAGGGTAGAGAATTTTAGGTTGAATATCAGTTTTCTACAGAATTTGAAGGTGTTATTTCACTGATTTTTAAGTTGCAACATTGCTGTTGAAATATGATGTTATTCTGATTCTGATGCTTTGTATGTGACTCTGTATTACCTCTAAAAGTTTTTAGAATCTTCTCTTTGTTCATGGAATACTGAAATTTGATGATGCACCATAGTGGGATATTTTTATATTCATTGTACTGGGTATTCCAAAGGCCCTTTTTATCTAAATACTTATGTCCTTCAGTTCCGGAAATTTTTCTTGTGTTATTTTCATATCATTTTCTTCCCTCAATTTTTTCCTGTTCTCTTTCTGGAATGCCTGTTGGTCAAATGCCAGACCTCCTGATTCATCCTCTGCCCGGCTACTAATTACATCCAAGTTTCATTGCGGAACTCCTCCAGTAAGTTTTTGACTGTTGTCATCTCTAGGCACAGACACCATAAATCCACCACTAAAGCTGGGGATTAGAAACTATAATCTCTCCTGAGTTTCTAAAAGCTGGATGTACCACTGTTACCCTTGCCAGAAAGGATTCCCTGTGCCACCTGCTTCTTCACTTTATGTGCTTTCAAATCACAGTTGCCCACGGGTGTGTCTGATTTGGAAAGGCTACATGCCTGTGCCCCAGCTGCAAGGAAGCCTAAGATTTCAGCTTCAACTTTAGGGATCTGCAGATTCATAAGGTCAGGAATTCTCTGAACACAGAAAAGGTGTTCAAAAGGTACTCAGCAGCTAGTTAATTCAATTAGGGATAGTTGGAACTTCAGGACATTCAATGACTAAGGAAGGGGTCTTTTTAAAGACAAAGCAATAATATAAAATTTTAAACATAATGGTTGCTTTCCAATTTTATCAAGACGATAGCATTTTTTATGTACTATATTACAAGGATAATAAAATTGTAAAACAGTAAGCAATTTTTAAATATTTCATCTTCTGTCCTCATACAAAGTCTTTAAGAAGAGCTAGCAATGTTTTCCCCCTACATTAACCAGTTTATTTATCCTTGGAAAGTTACTAATGGTTGAATGGACTGATACTATAGATTCATAAACTTTGACATCATTTATCTATAAATAGCTTTTGGTTGATTCATTAAGGAAAATCTAAGTCAGTTATTTTAATATATCATATTGTCAAAGTCAGTGATATACAGATTTTCCGTTTGCAAATTATAATTACTTTTTAAATGTCTGTCTCCTTTATTAGCCTGAAGGTTCTCTGAAAGCTGTTATCATGTCTTATTCATCTTTACATTTTCTTATTCTTAACATTGAGAAATGGGTGGTATATTGTTAGGGATTTCCAATAATAATTAGCTTGATGTGATTGCCAGAATAGGACTTGGGCTTAGAAAGCAACTCTGGAAGCAAGTTCAGTACCAAGGAGTATTGGAAACTGAAGTGAAAACAAGAACCAGGACAAAAAGTCAGTAAGTCAGCATCACTAGGGTCTGAGGGACATATACCAGTAGTTGTAAAAATGTGGTTCCTCAGCTAGCAGCATTAGCATCACCTGAGAACTTGTTAGAAATGCAGATTCTCAGGCCCCACCTAGATCTGCTGAATCAGAAACTCTAGGGATAGGAGTCATCAATCTATGTTTTAACAAGCTCTCCTGCTGATTCTGATGGACTGACCTTCAAGACAACATGCAGGAGATTAAATTTACCACCACCACCACCAACCAACCACCTTCCTGCCTCTCCCCAAGCACATAAGGCAGACAGCATTACACAAACTATGTCTGCATCACATTCCTTTTGCGGGGGAGGGAACTGGTAATGGACCACTGGGATTTATTCTTGTCAGTTTAAGACTTAGATAGGGTGGAGTCTGTAGGTGGAATGTCTTCATTGTTCACATCTGGCAATATAGCCACTTGGGCAAGCAGGGATTAGCTATTCTAATTTGACTTCTGATAGTAACTAGTCATATAATCTTAGTGAAGTCACTCAACTTTTGTATGCTTCTATTTACTCATTTGTGAAATGAAAGGAATGAATTAATGATTGCTAAGATCCTTTTCAGCTAAAAATTATATAATCCATCCCATGTCTTTTGGTTTTAAAAAACATCCAGTATTTTAGAAAGCAATGAGTAAAAGTGCATAAGAGAATATAAACAATTATATATTTTTTTCACTATTACAAATATGTTTTTGGTGGTATGAAAATGAACATATTCATTATAAGCCCAACTCTATTAGAAAAGAGAATGGTAAGAATTACAATCCTCTGAACATAAAAATCCTACTTTTAATACAGACCTCAGTGCAGTACCACCTTCATGGTACAAATTTTAGAATCACTTCAGATTTCAAGTTCAGAATTGCCTAAGGTTTCTACAAACAACAGAATCTGACCCAGGCTAACTAAAGCAAATGGGAATTAATTGGAAGGATATTGTGAGCCTCACAGGTCAGCTCATTTCTCATGCAGATGTCTGTTCTCCTAGACCATTTTCCCATTCCACTTGCTATCATGCTAGGTCCCTGCATAAGATAACATCTCACACCTTATTCCCTCTGTTTGGAATGTCCCCTCTCCTGTTTCTGCAAGTTTGTCTGTCAGGTGAGTTTTCCTTCAATAATTAGGTCAAGTATTTACCGCTTTTGTGAGCCCTTCTCTGAATTTCCCAGGTGAGTCACCTCTTGTTCCTCTGTGCCTACATCACAACTTGCATGCAATTCCATCCTAGCTTAAAATAAATTAAACTTATTTGTTTTCTCATCTGATCCTCATTCCCCTATGCCTAAAAATGGAAAAGGCAAAAAAGTGAAAAAGCATATGTGGATATATTTGGTTTATTACATAGCATCAGCTGTTGATTAAATGTCTATAAAAATTCATCGAGAGACAGCATAATATAATGAAAATAATGCAAACATTATACTCAGACCTGAGTTGAAGACCAGCCCTACAGAAGTCAAATTACTTGGCTTCACTGTCCCTCAGTTCTCTTATCTGTACAATGGAGATAATACCTGTCTCACTGCCTTGCAGGAAGGAAGCTGAAATAATGTATGAAACGGCACCTGCTACAAAGCCTGTGCATTTTTCATGAATATGATCCTCCACTGCCCAGCACAGATTGAGAATAGTCAATAAGGATCTGTTGACTAATGATTAAAAGCACGTAAGAGGAGGGAGAGAAAGAAAGGGAGGGAGCACAAAGGGAAGATTGTTCAGAGTGCTAAGGAACTACTGCAAGTTTCTTACAGCTCTCAATCTCCTTTTTCTGCTAAATCATCTCAGATCTCCTAATGCCAAATATTTGAATTGTGGCTAAGACTTCTCTTCAAACCTATTTGTCAAAGTCATCCTCTGCAGCCAGGTAAGTTCCTTCAAAATTCTCCTACCTTCATTGGAAGACCTTTTGCCAGCTACTAGCTTCCTCTTCAATCTTATTTCCTTTTCACAGACACTCTTAATACATAACAATCTCATAAGCAAAGAAAACAAAATTTTCTTTTGAAAGTGGCAATGTCTCTTAATGATAGAAATACATTTAATTATAGTGCCAGACTACTCAGAAATAACATGTTATGTTTATACAGTTTGACTAAAGATACTTCTATTGTAAAAAAATGCAACATCGAATACTTAGAAGCTACTTATTTTGAACATTTGATTCATCATTCAAAATATGTATTAATCAAAAAACTGGCCAATTTCTCAAGGAAAAATAAATATATTTCTGACAGTTATTGCATTTTAATTCTTCTAAATTAACAAAGCTATAAGTGACAAATACAACAATAAATTGTTACTCCGAGGATAAAGAAAGATGATAACCAAGAGATGATTTGTCTATATAGAAGAATTTTCTTCTTTTCTGAACAGATTGGGGCAGGGCTAAGGAAGAGGGGTCATGTCCATATAGATAAAAATAGTCATGATACAATGAACTATATATTAGGGGGTTTTGCAACTATATATTTTGTTTTAAATACAATCATAAATTAAGTAGGGAAATTACTGCTCCTCACAGTATTGGATATCTGTTAGTTCTATGGGGAATGTGGTAAGAAAAGGATTTAGGATTTGTTACTTTAATAGTTTGTCCATAATTCCCTTCTTAGTTTCCATAATTTTTTCAGAAGTAATATCTGCTAATGAAATAGTTTGTCCTTTTAAAATTAATCCATTAGAAGTCAAATATTTATGGAATAAAAAATATAAACTCTTAAAATTTATCCAAAACTTAAAGGAACAACTGCTTTTGTAGTCCACCTTTCTGAACTCAGCATTTCTTCAACTAATTCACTATCAAAACAGTGCAGTTCTTCATCTTAGTCTTCATATTTATTTAAACCAAGGCTATGGTTGAAACTACTTTATCCCTAAAAATAGCAAACGATGTACTCTTCCTGCTTCCTTAGTAAGGCAGACCATTGTTCCAAGGACGTCTATTTTATGGATATGTTTATTCTCTGGATATGTACTATCACTCTCTCTTGTTAGATTAGGCTTCATTTATTATCATCTTACTCTTCCTGAAGCTATTTTACTTTCCTTTCCATGATATGCTTTACAAGGCCAACTGCTGGTCTTTCCCTCATTTGCCTCTTAGTGTTCTTCCATTATATTACTTGTTCTTTCTTCAACAACTAGATTCTTGATTTCCCACTCTGCAACCTCCATTCCTATAATTCCTAATTGAAAAGGCTTGAAAAGACTACACTTGGATTTCTAACAACTTATATTCTGTTCTGAAGGACATTATGCTGATCTCTTACCTATTATGAAAGGTCCCTAACTGTAGTTGCTACAGAAATCTTTGAATTATAAAAAGCCTTTTTCTTTTTGTCTTAAATAATAGTTATCTTTTGTCCTCTAGATTTTCAAAGCATATGAATCTGTTAGCAATATATAACCCAAAGTATTCTAAAAGTACCTCAGACAGCATAAACCATAATTGTTTGCTATTCAGCTATTTTCAAAACCCAGTAAGAGATGTGGGATTTATGAAAGTTTTCAATGGAAATGCACTTCACTGAAACTCCTAGGTAACCTAAACTTTTTTGTTGTTATTATAATTCAATCCCTGGAAGGCTGTTAATGGTTGTACCATATTAACTTAAGTCTCTCATGGAACCAAATGCACTAAGTTCTATTTTTAAAACTCTTGACTTTAATAGAAGATTGTTATGAGAAAAAACATTATGATTTTAAAACCATCACCGAGGATATTTTTCTTCAGTAATAAAAATTAATACTCTTTCTATAAATGTAGTAAATGAGAAGTTTCTTTTGGAATTTAGCTGCGGAGAATGAATAGATTTTCCAGAAACACTGGCATAATTTTTCTTTTCTGATAATAGTTATAAAATAATGTACTTCTCCCCCATTGCCTGCCCGACCCCTGGCTACTAGGATACTCAGACAAAATTTGATGCATAATCACATTAATTATGTCAATGTTTCCAAAATTTGGGGACATTTGCATAACACTTCATGATGTTTGCCATATCCTCATACTTCCAGAAGAATGATTTATATTCCAATTTTAATAAAATTATTTCATTACTTTAACAAATATATTTTAAAAGAACACTTGGGTGTGATGTGCTAGCTATATATTTAATTCACATTAAAATAATATTAAACTGTTAAAATAAAAAATTATTTGTGTGCTATTTAAAATCATTTCATGTACTATCAGCAGTACACATATACACTGGAAAATATTAAACTATGTTAACCTTTAAGATTGGCTCATTTTTGTCCTCCTATATTAGGTTCTGATTTTCTATTTAATAACTTTATTGTATATGCCTTTTGTTACTTCACAATATCTTTTCTAGAAAGAACTTTCAACTGCAGGTGGCAGAAATTTATGTGTAATTAGCTTATGTTTATAAAAATGAATTGGATGTATCCATTCTCATAACTGAAAAGTCCAAGATATACCTCTTCAGGCTTAGCTGGATCCAGGGCTCAATGACTTCAGTAGGTCTCTTGGCTTTTCATTCTTCATCCTTCAGCTTTATCCTATTTTGCCACAATTCTTGGGCAGGCTCTGTCCATGTGCTGGCTTCCTGCAGTTCCAGGACATACCACCAACCAGCTTAGCAATAATGTCAGGAAAAACAAGGAAAGAAAACAAAACAAAACAAAAAACTCCTCTTTTCCACAAGTAGAGCAAAAGTCTTAGCTCTTACAGGTCTGACCAAACCAATCACTGTGGCATGGCCTCGCAGTTTGATTGATAAAGCTTGGATGACATACTTAGAGGAGATGGGTCAGTTCCATCTACACCACGTATGTTAATAGTGAGATACCTAGTTTTCTAAGGAAATGAAGAGTGTGGGTACCAGTGGTAGGATAAATGAGTGCCAAAAACATCAAACACATTGAATATATATCACAAAGTAGGGTTGCTGGATTTAAGGGGGAAAAAGCAGGACATCAAGGTACATTTGAATTTCAAATAAACACTGAATAATTTCAGCATAAGTATGTCCTATAAAATACTTGGGATTACTTATATGAAAAAATTATTTGCTGTTTATCTGAAATTCAAATTTAACTGGGCATTCTGTATTTTGTCTGACAATCCTACCACAAAGATATGTAAATAAATTAAAAAAGAACCAAACATGTAAGATTAAGGTTAACTTTAAAGGAATAAGAAAATAAGTGATCTCATACTGGGCAGCCACTTAATATATCCAAAATTATAGGTGCTGTGAAATTATACTGCTACAGCAAAAATAAATAACATTTATGATCAGACTTCCATTTTTTAAAAACTTCAAATAATTTAAGCAATCTGTCTTCACTTTATTTTCATAGGTTTGGTTTATATAATTTAAGTATCTATATTTTCTACTTTCTGGTTTGTCTGTCTATTTTATTAAGATATTTCCACTTATTTAGTGCTCCTGAATATGTAAAACTAAAGGGCATTTTTGTTACACTTAGCAATGGCTGTTACACTATTACCTTGATTCATCCTGAGACCATGAGTCTCAGGATGTTTTTTGCTTATGTCACCTGATAGACTTGTGTGAGGCAGGCAGATTCATCAGCGTGTACTGTACATCTGCACCACCCTTATGATAGCACTTGAGTTGCCATTTCAGGAGCTACCTCTTCTCCTGTTATATGTAGTCTCGGTAGGATTGTCGATCCAGATGTCCTGTCTTTGCATAGTTGCGCATGTGCTCCAAGTCAGGCCGAGCAAACAATTCCCTCCCTGAAATTTTAGTGTTAGGAGGCGTTACTCTGGAACCAGCAATGGGGCTGATCCACTGTGGCGGCTGGCTGAGGAGACTGTCCGCCAGCTCCTTTTCTGATGAAACCAGGCAAATGAGGCTGCCTTCTCCTCTGTCCCATGTAAGATGTGTACAGGCCTCCTCTTCCTTCTAATAATTTCCTGTTTGTATGCTAGTGTGTTTGTTTGTAGAGACATATGAGTCTTGCTAAGTGTATGTCATATTATTTTGAAATTTTAAATTTTATATCTCATGTCAGCTTATAAATCCAACATGAGAATCTACCAATACTGACGTAGAATTTTTGTGATATAGTCACAGTGAGAGAAACAGAAATAATGACTTTAACTCTGTCTGTTTAGTCATCTTTTTTTTCTTTTTCCTAAGAAGAATTATACATTCAAGCAAAAGGGTCTACCTTAATTAACTTCTCTTATTTCATCAAGTATCTACCATGATCAAGATACAGTGTAAAGTGTTTAGGAGGATATGAAGATTAAAAACATACTTTTGGCTTTCAAAGAATTAATAAAGCAGGTTGGGTTTCATGGGAAGCCAACTCTGAGATGGAGTTAGTAGATTGTGTATGGGAGACTCCATGGGATCTACACCTGAGGAAGGGAGGGGAAGGAAGCAGGAGTAGGTGGAAAGAAAAGTTGAATAATTGTGGAGCAGACCAGGCAGCAGTTCTACCCCGTCCAGGAAAACCTTTGGAGTTATAATGGCCCTTCTGAGCATTTTCAAGATGATGTCAATGAGTCACTGGGTGTGAGCTGCCAAGACAAGGGCATGACTTTGACTGAGGTGGCTCTCTGAAATTGGAGCAATCCTGAAGCACCTGGCAGCTGAAGGCTCTGCCGACAGCTCTCTCAGCAGCTGGGGTAACAAGTCCTCCCGGAAGGAGGATCTGGGTGATGCACCGGAGTGTGCACTGCATAGTTAACAATCCAGTACAAGAGATTATGCATGCAAACATCTCTCTACTTTGCAGTTTACATAGTCCTTTTGCAAATAATTTGCTAGATAATAGCAACTTCAAATCCATAAGGGAAAGAGATTTGAAAAACAAAAAAACAAAAAAACTTGACCATTTACTAAAACTTGACCATTTGCCCCCAGGGAGATATTTTTGTTGTCATAATAGGTGGTGCTACTGGCATCCAGTGAGTAGAGGCCAGAGATGTTGCCAAACATCCTATAATGTACAGGACAGCCCCTCAAAAAAAAAAAGAATTATAAGTAAAGTGTGATATGCAGACTTTTGGATTTCACAGACCAGTGAAATTTCCTTGAAAAACTGAGATGACAAACGTGTAGTTATAAGCTTTTATTTTTGCCAAGTAAGGCTTTTTTTTTTTTTAGCTTAATCATTAAAGAGAGAGGGTATTTTAATACGAAAATAGACATAATGTCAGAATAAAGGACAACTTTTTAAACCGAATAAATATACCTTTATTTAAAAATCCACTACATTGATCTTATTTATCTCATTTTATCATGGACATGAAAAAGATTTGTCATTGATAGTTTGTGGACTGGCCTTTGAAAATCATTGCCTTAAGTGGGATATTAACTAAAAAATGTAGCATGGAAGGTCTAGTGAAAACTTCGTAGAAAAGGTAAATTAAAGCTAGACAGTTCTAGAAAAATAGGTAGCGATATGAGTCAGGGAACAGGTTTCTAGCTAGGTGAACAGTGTGAGCGAAGGCCCAGAGATTGGGAAGAGCAGGGTGTAATCACATAAGGAAGTGTGTAATCCTGCTCAGGAGGGACCTTTGTCATGTAGAGGAGTGTTGAGGAATGAAACTAGAATACATTGGGGTTGGAATCTTCTGTAGACAGTGGAGAGGTAATAGAACTTTTTAAACAAAGTATTTATATGATCAGGGTTGTGCTTTAAGGAAAGTAATTTATTAGTAAATAGGTTTCATTTATTACATAGGCTTAAAATGGATAAAGCATATCCATTTAAGCATATGCTTAAAAAGAGGTTCTGTGCCTCATTATGAAGTTATTGTTGTAGTCTGTGAAAGGTAAAAGGAAGATATGGATTAGGGATGTGGTGTTAAGAATATGAAGGAGGAGATGGATGCGGTAAATATAGTAGGAATAGAATCACCAGGTCTTGGTAATTTATTGGGGGGCTTGAGGAGAAAGAAGAGAAAAAGATAGTGGTAGTTCCATTGATAAGGAAAATCTCCATCAGCCACCTGAGACCCCCACCCCTCACGGAAGACCCGCATCAGCATAATACTAATCTATTACCTGGCACATCAACTAATCTATTACCTTAGTTACCTGAGACCCAATGCCTAGGACCACCCCAACTTAATAAAAGTGGGAAAAATCGGGTAGACAGGGCTCAGAATTTGGAGGTGAGACCCCTCTGAGCCCACCGGCAAATAAACCTTGATTCTCCGACTCTCCATGTGCTGCTTGGTTTGTCCTCAGCACCGCCCGCTGTAACACTTGCTGTAACACCATTAATAGAAAAAGATAGTGAAGAAGAGAGATCTTAGAAAGAAAATGAGAAGTCCAGTTGCAGACATCATGAATTTAAATATTTTGCCTTGGGAAGAGCGGGCTGAAGAGATCTATTTTTAAAAATGCTTTTTCTTTCTTGCCATAATACAATGGATAGTGCAGCTTCAACTGACAACTAAATAAAGGTAGGCCTTGCTTTGCACGGTACCATGTTAAGTGGATCTCATGCCTATTGAAACTGTTTCCACACTCTTTGCACAGAGATCGAATCTCAGGCGACATGGCACCGTGCAAGGTGAGGTCTGCCTGTGTACAGATCTCAGTAACTCACACCAGTGCTGCTGTGCCTGAGCACTGATGGTATTTTGACTGTATAATCCTCTGCTGTGAGGGACTGTCTTTGCATTAGAGGATGTTTGGCAACATCTCTGGCCTCCACCCACTAGATGCCAGTAGCACCACCGATTGTGACAACAAAAAATGTTCATCTAGGAACATTTTTTTCTATCTCCCCAGCCTAGAACTATGGTAATACATGTACACGTGGATGTAGATGCACAAGTATAAATTGACATTAATAGTGAGAGCTAAGGCATCTTATTGTTGATCCTGTCTGTGACTGATGGTGAAATGCCCAGCTGATTGCCCGTGACCTCTCTCCATGACCAACATTTCTCTCCTTATTACATTTACATAAAGATTATCCTTATTGTATGGCCACTGGTGAAATTTAGAAATATATTGCTTGTACTTCTTTATCTGTAACTCACGGACTCATAGTTAATTTTCTCTAAAAAAGAAAGAAATCATCCTTACTGAATATCAGGGAAATCTGTCAGCTGCTGCTCTCCTGCATAATTCCATAGCTATTACTTATACTTGAACTTGTATTTGATTTCAGTTACCCAGCTTGTTATTCTCTTCTGCTTATCAGTGGTGGAACCATGCTGTATTGTGTCACCTCCCTGACAGGATTAATACATTGGTTGCAATTTAGAACGTTTTGGTTGTTATCATATCCTGGCATTTTTGTTATGGATACTTTGTACCAATTACTTGTTTGTTGGTTAGTTTTATGTGGCAACTTGACTGGCCACAGGGTGCGCAGGTGAAACATTATTTCTGAGGGTGTCTGTGAGGACGTTTCTGGGTGAGATTAGCATTTGAATTAATAGACTCAGTACAGTAGATTGCTCTATCCAGTGTGGGCGGGCATCATTCCATCTGTTGCAAATAGAACAAAAGGCAGAGGAAGGAGGCATTCACCACTTTTGCTTCCTTCCTGTCTGCTTGAGCTGGGATGTCTCAACTCATCTTCTCTAGCCCTCACACCAGGATTAACACTACTGGCTCCCCTAGTTCTCAGGCCTTCTAACTCAGACTGAGTTACATCGGCTTTCTTGCGTCTCCAGTTTGCAGAGGGCAGATCATGGGACTTCTGAGCCTCCCCAGTTATGAGCCAATTCGTCATAATAAATCTGCTTTTTACATATAAAAAGCCAGTGACCCAGGAAAGCTGGTGTAATTCAGGACAAGTTTGAAGGCTGGATATATATACCTGTCTCCTACTGGTTCTGTTTCTCTGGAGAACCTTGACAATACAATTGGATTTGGAGAGAAGTGACTAAGACTGGAAGCAGAGTGTTTGGTGGATAGAACCCGGCTATGGTTCAGCCAACACTGGGCACGAGGGCTCCAGATTTTAAAAGTGGGGCATCTTGATGGGTAGAAAGAACATAATCATGGGTACCTGGGACACCTGATACTCTGATATCTAGATACAGTTCTCATCTGAGAGGCTGATGCACAAATAATAGGATTTCCAACCATAAAAAACAATGCTTTTGGTACAAAATTTCAAACCCAGAGACTAAAGATTTTTTCTTTTTCTTTTTTTTTTTAAAGTCCTTCATCTTAGTGGTGGGAATGAATGACTAGACAAAAAACTGAGACTGAAACTAAGAATTAGGGACAAAGCAGTCCATTTATTTGATCTGTGTGGTGAAGAAATTGTGACTTGTGGCATAGTCAATGAAACCAGTGGAAAATGAGGGATCTTTGGAAGGGAATTATAGAAAATTATCTTTAAGCCAAGCTCTGGCTGATGAAAGCTACATGGGAAGTTTCTTCCTCGAGTGAGAAGGAAGTGGGACGGGGTGGACAGATCAAAGGGCGCAGAGGGCTATCTGCCAAGTGACGGACGATGAAGCTGACAGCTGATGTTAGAGTGAAAAGACTGAATTCGATGGCAGGCCAGGCCACACCCGTGGAAAGAACTGATAGTGCCAACTATTCATGACACACTACAGTGTCTCCTAAGAATCATTAGCTCTCTTAATTTGGTTTTCTTTTTTTTTTTGCCTAAGTCATAGGAACCAGTATTCCATTATTATATGTTTATGATGGTTTAAATCTATTCTTGCCCATGGAAGCTACTGGAAGTCTTCAGTTTTTTTCCTGATTCTTGCTCAGATTTATTCTTTGCTTCTTTAGATTTTATAGTCCATTAAGAAGTTTTTGCCATTAATGCCACACATAGTCCATGTGCTCTTCTTGTGTGAGTTTCTATCTGTGTACTTAAATAGGAAAGTATCATACAAACTGGGGTTCATCAGATTTAAGCCTAGTCCTACATTTTTTAAAAAATAAATATTTACTATCTCAGTTATTTAATACTTACCTATTTAGGAATAATGTTTTCTTTGTTATTCTGTTTAATTATTTCCTTTTCTATGGAAGCTTGAGATAAGTATAAATTGATCACTATCTGAATTTACATTATTGATTTTAAAATTTTGTATTAATTTATACTTGCTCAATTTATAGTAGTTCAAAAAAGAATAACTTCAGTGAACCTATATTTTTTTGGATAAATTTTACCACATAGAATGTTTTTACTTAATATACATTTCCTAGATGATATTTCAACAATTCCAGTTTACATTAGGGTGTGTGTGTGCACACATGTGTTTCTTATGGCAACCGAGTCATTGTTTGAGTCAACAATTACTGTTTGCTTTACTTAAATCCTGTAAGCTCATGGTTCAGATATCAAAGAAATCTCCACCTAGATGGGAATTTTTAATTGTTCATACTGAGCTTTCTTCTTAAGCAATGGTCATTTTTGCAGAGAACCTGCAAGTTCTCTGATTTCTTAATTAATGATTTCATTTAGTCAGCCAATCAATAAATCCACATTCATCTATCCATGAAACATTTCTTTCACATTCTGTCCCGAGTGGTGGTCTGCTCTGCAGAGGGGAATCAAGGGTGAATACGACATTGCCTCACATGCTTAATTCTTGCCCCTGTGCTTTGCTCACTCAGTATGGTATGCTCCCCTCCCCCTGCTTTGACCTATGATTGGCCACCAAATCCTGTCAATTCTGCCTTTTCTTGCCATTAAATCTGTCCTTTGCTGTTCTCAGCAGTCCTTCTCTGTTACCATCACCCTAGATCCCATGGCTACCTTTTATCACCCGGATAGCTGCAACTGCTAATTAATGAATATCTCTTTTTCCTCTGATTCATAGTCAATGCTGCAGCAGAGGATCTTCCTGAAATGCAAATCAGACTTGTCACAAGTTACTCAACAACTCTTCAGTGTTTTCCATTCCCCCAGGATGAGGTCTAGATCATTAGCATTCTTCAAGGCTTTTTCTGATCTGACTCACATATATCTCACCTGCCTCATCTCTTGCCATTCTCAACCCTGAAACTCTTTAGTTCCTTGAACATGTGTTCTCTCACCTCTGGGTCTTCTGAGACACTCCCTTCTGACTCTTCACCTCAATGTTCTTTATCTCCCACCTCCTTTACCATCCTTTTTCTTGCTAATTCCAACTCATACTTAGTATCTTGGCTTAGATCTTCCTACTTCCAGGAAGTTTTCTCTAGGTTAGGTATCTCATCTTTGAGCATCTTTCCCATAGACAATATTGAAATTGCTTGCCTTCTCGTTTTTTATGTCCCTCTACAAGCAACTTGAGTGCAAGGAAAAGGTCTTTTCTACTTTGTATACCTGAAACCTAGCTTAGTTCTTGTTTCACTGTAGGTGCAAAATAAGCACTTGAAAGCATGAATGATTGAATGGGAGAACAACTCAAATATTTTAAGAAAATAGTTATACATTTTTTAAATGCCATGAGAATCTATGTTTTATATTCCATACCAGAACTATAAATAGAAAATAACCAATGACTTTGTTGTATCTGGAATAAGACCAAAAATACACCAAAGTCACTGTGCTTTGTGCCATGTATAATATAAAATGCTGTGTGCAGCCCATTTGTGACAGAAACTTAGATTTAGCCGTCTTGATTCTAATCTCTGGATTTTGTTTTGTCTTTTTTCTCCTTGTTAAATGACACTCCAAAAGTTCTGATCACTTTCCAGATGAATCTTTAAAATAGCAAACTTCCCTAGGCAACTGGCGTAATGGAAAACCCCTTAACCCAGAAGCTGGAAGACCTGCAGCTGTATGGAAAAACAGAGGAAATACCATGTACCTCCAGTTCGCAAGCTCAAACTGGCCAGGCCACTTTACTCATCTGCAAAACGAGAGGAATCGGATTCAAAGAGGTTCTCACAGGCACACCCAACACTTAACCATTCTCTAATCCATTTTAAAATAAAATTAATTTACACATTTTCAATTTATATAAAAGTTTCAAGACAATGTTTACTATACAAAGCAAGATATATTTCTATATGTCTCTGCATTTGAGTTCTCTTAACTTGCCTGTAAATCCTTACATGGCAGAGATCTCAGTTTCAAACTGGATTGGGCCTACTGCGGGTACTCAGGCACGCTTGGGAATCTTTTGGAAACTGGTGGGACAAACCTAAGAAGAGCCCGATTTCCATGGGTTAATTGTCAGGAGGACTTTTGTTTGGGGTTGCAGGAAGTCTGAGGAAATTTTATGCATGGGAGCCTGGGAACTAGAAACAAATGCAATGGAGGGCAACATGTCTCTTTCTTGATCTTGTTTTAAATCAGAACCCCTTGGAGAGAGGTGGAAGCTGAAGGTGCTGTTTTCATGAGTGAAGATGAGGTTTGGAGAGAGATATTTTCTACCTTTTGGAGCAGCACACGTTTCAGCACCAGCACGATGAGTTGGGAGTGAAATGTCGTGCCCTTTCTGATTTTTAAACTGCAGATGTGGGAGGTACCGGGGAACATATCTTTCCACAGCAACGATGCATCCCTTCCGATGATCTCTCAACTAAAGTTGGTGAAAGGATTGGTTGTGACCACACACAGGATATTCCTGGAGACTCTGCAAAAATAATTACAGTGAAGGAATTTTGAAACAGACCATTGTCCTATGAAATACATAGGAGAATAACAAGCTAACCAAATTTGAGTAATTACTATTAACAAAAACTCATTTGCATCCTCAGGATGATGAGACTATTTCTAAGCCATACACTGTCATTGTGTCACTTTTATGGGAGAAATTCTCCCACCATGGTTTATACCTGCTCTGTGCAGAATAGTAGTCACCGACCACATGTGTCTGCTGAATACTTGAAATGTAGCTGGTGTGAATAGAGATATGCTGTAAGTGTAAAGTACACACTGGATTTCTGAGACAATATAAAAATAATGTAAAAAATTAATCATTTTTATATTGATTATATGTTGAAATAATATTTTTGATATATTGGGTTAAATAAAACATATTACTATAATGAACTTCCTGTTTCTTTTTACTTTTCTAATGTAGCTACCAGAAAATTAAAAATTACACGTGTGGCTTGCATGATACTTCTCTTGGACAGGGCTCACTGAGACATAGCATTTGAGAACTAAATTATATGCCACTTATTTTACTTTTTAATTCACACATGCAAAAGTTTTTGGCTTGATGCAATTATGAACTCCTTGAGGATAGGTTCTGTGTTTCTATTTTGCATTTTTCCAGGTGCTTAATGTATTGTTAGCACTTGATTTCACTATATACTTGTTGATTTGAATTAATTTAAAAAGATTATTTATTTCCATAAAACTGTGAGCCTCTTTTGGATTCTGTCCTAGATAAGTGCATTTTGATTATAAAAAGAACTTTGTATTGATAAACAAAGCATTCAGTTTAGAAAATGTGCTAAGGAATAACAGAATTATTTTAATTCCATCATGAACTCATTTTTTTCCATCTCCTTATTTTATATTTCAGAAATGGAAAATTTCAGAAAAGGATCAGGGCAAATTTCTTCATTAATGTTTTTGTTTGTTTCTATAAGTCATTGTTAACTTATACCAGGAGAAATATTAGCTGAATTTCTAAAATTCTAAATTATTATTTTCATTTTTAATTACTTATTTCAAAATAATTTTCCCACAGAAGTCTTGTAACAATAGCACAAGAAACCCCTATAGACCTTTCAAGCAGATTTATCAATTGTGGGTTTTTTTGCCACATTTGCTTTGTCACTCCATATCTATCTACTACCTATTGGTATCAACTTTTTCAGGAATCATTTGAGAGACAGTTGCAGACATTACATTTCTTTATTCCAAAACACATCAGTATTTCCTAAGAATAAAGATATTCTCTTATAAAATCGTAAAACAATGATTAACCTGTGAAAAGTAATATGCAGATACCTCAAAAAGCTACAAGTAGAACTATCATTTGATCCATCAATCCCATTACTGGGCATCTACCCAAAAGAACAACAGATTTTCTATAAAAGAGACTTCTACACTAGAATGTTTATAGCAGCACAATTCACAATTGCAAAGATGTGGAAACAACCCAAGTGCTCATCAATATATGAGTGGATTAATAAAATGTTGTATAGGTATACCATGGAGTACTACTCAGCCACAAAAAACAATGGTGGTTTAGCACATCTTGTATTATCTTGGATAGAGCTGGAGCCCAGTCTACTAAGTGAAGTATTCCAAGAATAGAAAAACAAGTACCATATGTACGCACCATCAAATTGGTATTACCTGATTAACACTTAAGTGCACATATAGTAATAACATTCATCAGGTGTCGGGCAGATGGAAAGGGGGCAAAGGGGATGGGTATATTCACACCTAATGGGTGCAGTATGCACCCTCTGGGGGATGGACACACTTGTAGCTCTGACTTGGGTGAGGCAAAGGCAATATATGTAACCTAAACATTTGTATCCCTGTAATATGCTGAAATAAAAAAATTAAAAAAAAACCGATTAAATTCATAAAATTTAACACTAATTTGATGCAATTATCTATTATACAATATATATTTAAATTTTGCCAATTGACTGGGATCCAATTCATGATCATGCATTCCACTTAACTGACATGTCTTTCTTAGTTTCTTTTAATTGAGTTTTAATTGAGCATTTTTTTTCTTTCATCTTTCATGACAGTGATATTTTTAAGAGTCTGGGGCAACTGCTTTGTACAGGGTGTTTTGATGTAAGCTTCCCAGTGATGAGATGCAGACTATGAATCTTCTGGCAGGAGCACAGGTGAGTGATATTGTGATCTCAGGCATCCCATCAGCAAGCAGCACATGATGTCAGTTTGCAATTTGGTGATGTCAGCTTGGTTAAGATGGTGTCCACAGGTTTTTCTACTGTAAAATTACAAGTTTTGTTTTTGTAACTCGTAAGCAATCAGTAGGGAGATAACTTTCACAATCCAAATATCCTATTCTTCTTTAAACTTCGGATTGTCAATCTCCAAACTTTCACCTATATTATTAGTTTATATCAAGGACTCTTACCCGAATTAATTATACTTATTCAAATTCTTTAACCAATATATTGCAATAAATTAAATGCAGAAGTAGAGTATGAGTAACCAAATGAATTCAAATAAGCAGACATTAAAGAGATTTGTGAAACTGTAAAACAATGCCACTCTTCTCACTAGTTTATTTTTGTTTGGCAAAATAGGGCTATTTAAATACAAATATGTTATCCATACTAATATGTAACAGGCTTATATAAGGTTCCAGAGTCCACATTTCAACTAAACTTTATTGTTATTTTAAAATGAATTTTTTTTCTTTTTTTTTTTTTGAGATGGATGTCTGACTATGTTGCCTAGGCTGGTCTCAAACTCCTGGCCTCAAGCTATCCTTCTGCTTTGGACCCCCAAAGTGCTAGGATTACAGGCATGGGCCGTACCACACCCAGAATATTTTAAAATGAATTAATAAATATTTTAAAAAATTTCTCAGCATTAATTTCTAATACAGTAAACATCAATAGATATAACCCACATAAACCAAAGCCCTATGAGGTCCCCAATAACTTTGAGAATACAAAGGGGTCTTAAGAAGAAAAAGTTTGAGAACTGTTGTCCAAGATCAAATTGAATTCTGATACTGGTGCTACTCCTGGAAATGTCTTGGGACAGTGACAATGAGGAAGAATTGAAACAGATTCTCAGATTAAGTCTGTCCTTTGGACAATAGCATCTTCAGCATAGGCCTGAGATTTTTCCCTAGAGCATCCTTATCTTTTGGGAGTATATAATGTAATGTTAAAAGGTGAAATAATATGACATCTGAAATTTGCTTTAAAATAATACAATGGAGATAATGGTGGTGGTGAGGGTATTAAAGAAATCAAATGGTGCTGTTAATTGTTGAAGCTGCATAATTGGTTCATGGGAATTCATTATAAAATTTTCTCTGTTGTGAGTATGTTTGAACATTTTCAAAATAAAATTTTTTAAAGGCTCCATCTCGAGATAAACTGTTTAATGGTGTAGATTCAGGAGACAATCGAGCTTAATTGCCTGAAATGTCATAATTATTTAAAACTTGCGTTAGTTGTAGTTTGTTGGATTTACATAATGTCTTTCTTCTAAAGAGTTTGAACTGATTCACCTTGGCTCATTTTTAAAACATGAGTACTTATTATCTATTTCTTTGGCCTTTTAAAACATCTTTGGGAAGTTTGCAAAGTAAAAACAAACGTATCAAATACACATCAAAAACTACCATACAATGACCAGTAAAATTATTGCATTTTTTTGGAATTAGCTGTAATACAGTATATGTTGCTTGGATGCAAATTATGTAATTTTCACTAAAAGTGTAGGCCCTAAGATCAGACAGAGTTTGATTCCTGGCTCTGCCTCTTTATAACAACATTAACAATAATAGAAATACCGACATAGCCAATATTTATTGAGCTTGATATGTGACAGGTTTTGTGTTAAATCCTTACATAGTAGCTGATTACTTTTACTCAGTAAATAGGCTGCCCAAATCATATTGCTGAGGATTTCATCTGGAATTTGAAACTAGGGTACAAGATCACCATCCTTGCTCTTATAGACTGTGCTACATTGCCCTATCTTACTAGCCAACTTCCTTGGGCAAGTTATTTCTTCTTCCTCAGCCTTAGTTTCCTATTTTATAAAATAGTGATAAAAATAGTAAGTACCACATAGGCCCAAGGATTACATCAGATAATATACATCAAACACTTGACACTGGCTGGGACATAAGAATATAAGAAATACCAGCTACTATTTTCATTGTTCATTTTTCTTCAGTAAGGTGTATAGCCTTCTTAGAATTGTCACCTAAGAATATATGAAATTATCTGAACAGCCAAATATAAAATGTCTAAGAGTAGTTTTAGAGCTCTCTCTCCAATATGGTAGGCACTGGCCACATGGGCACTTGAAATGTGGCTAGTCAGAATTGTGATTTTCAAAGATTTAGTAATGAAAAAATAAAAGTAAAACATCCTATTAATATTTTATATTAATTGTATATTTAAATAACACTGTATATATTGAGTTAAAATGTTATTAAAATTAACTCTACCTGTTATTTAAAATTTTTTTAAGGGGGCTGTTGGAACCTGCAAAATTAAATTGTGACTTTTATTGTGTTTTTATGGACACTGATAGTCTAGAACTTGAGTTACTTCATAAATGGTGATTCCTGTATGAAGCTTTTTCCCCCTTGCATCAAAGCCTGAGATACTGCTGCCTTTTCCTACTTTAAATCATTTACAGTGTGGTCAGTACCCATAATATAAAAGAAAGAAGAGATTGTTGACCTATACAATCCAACTATTTTGAGTGGAGTGGCCTCCAGGCTAGAAGCCAGTATTCTTCCACCATCTTTCTAACTGCTGAGGGTATTGTGTATTATTCCTCCCCAACAGTATAACCCTGTCTTTCAAATTACATAGTTTCAGGAAAAGAGGTATAAAAATAGCGAGAATCCCTGAGCTAGAAAAGCAAAATATATCATTATGTTTAATGAGCTATGATCTTCCTGTTGGTATTTTCAATACAAATACTAAGATGTGTATTAACATAAAATAGGCTTATAATTGGCCATATTAATTTAGTTTTTTCCCAAAGTGAATTCCAAAGAAAACAAATCCCCTATGACTAGATTCACCATACATCCTGGTTTGCCTGGCACAATTCCAGTTTGCACCTGTTGGCCTGGCATAATTATCAACTAGCTCTCACTTTCACCCTCAAGTGTCCCAGTTTGGGCAATGAATTACATGGTGACCCTTCATATAATCCTCCTTGATAAAAGGATTCGTTGGTCAAATAAATTTGGAAAATGAATCATAGACCATCCCCCCTTTCAGAAATTTACAACACATACTGGGATTCTGAGAAGTCTTATGATGAAACATGTTTTAACTTGGTGTAACTTAATGTTTCTTAAATTTATTTCATCATGAAACTCCTGTTTTCCCATGACACATATTAATATCCCATAGAACATAGTTAAGAATAGTCTAACTACATTCAGAATTTTTCAAGGCCAGGTTCTTGACTAACAGATTTCTACTATAGGAGGAGTTACAATGTTTTAATCATTATGTAAATAAATGTATAATCTTTATATATAATAACCTCTTTGACTTTTTCCAGAGCATAGCAGTAACATGAGCAGATACCTGCTTAAGGAAATGTTTTTCTTTTATTCATGATCAGGAAATCTGAGTTTCAGCTCTGAAATTCTGATTCAATTCAGTTAATTTCAATAAATATTCATCCTATGTCTCCTATACATCAAGCCCTGGGCTAGAACAAATGCAAAGATGACTCAGACATGATCCCGTAACCTCAAGTTGCATATAAATATCGGGCTTGGTTTGCCTCCTCTTTGCAGGGACTTATTTTTTTCCTATTTTTTGTTGACTGTTTTTTCATAATCTCATTTTTACTTCTTGTCACATCATCAGCATTCTATAAATATTAGTGGAATCAGTCTAGTGGTAGAGCATACACGATTGTGTTAAGTGATAGAACAAGGTATAAACAAAGTGTTATTAAAGTGTATAGACAGAACTGCTCAATTCTCAGAATGACTGAAAAGGATTTCGCTGTGGAGCTGCTTTGTAAGTAAAGCTTTGAAGAAAATTAAAATGCTGACAGACACAGAAGGAGTGTAAGTATTTCTAGGCCCAGAGAGTTGTTTGTACAAAGAAGGAATGACAAGAAAGTCTATGTAAGTCCATATTCCTTCCGTGTTGCTGGGAATAGGTTGGGATGATGTGGGGCAAATATAAGGTTAAAAAGATAATTGGAACCCCAACATAAGGGCTCTTTAAATATTATTTAAGGAGACTGAAGAAATGACCCATGATTTTAACTACTAGATTTTATGTCATGGGTGAGTACCCTTTAGCACTGGACAGCCAAATAACTCTTTAAGAGCCTGAAGAGAAACTTTCATAGGTGTGTTAAACCTCTACCAAAGAAAGGTATGCTGAATCATCACCAGGCACACTAGCTTTTGGTCACTCCTTTTCAATAAAATAACTGTCACAAACTGTGTTTATAATGTAGTCTAACTATTTTAGCAAGAACTTCCTCCAGAGAGTACCTGGACAGTGTGTGTGTGTGTATGTGTGTGTGTGTGTGTGTGTGTGTGTGTGTGTGTCTTCATGTAACAGCAACATAGCACATTTGTAAAAAGGAGTTTAATTTTGTGGTTTGAATATCTTTTAGTTTTCCATCTGTATAATAAATAATTTCCCTGGTATTTTAAAGTATGTTTGGTCTTGATTTTTAAAATAAGATATCCAAGAAATGAGTTCAAACTATGTCTAACCTACATATTTCAGAAAATTTGCACAGACTTTTTGCATAGTACATAATAGCAAAATCATAATTGGTTTTTGAAACTCTTGGGATGTTGGTAATCCAGAACCTTACATTTTTTTTTACCAGTTGAGAAGCTGATTAATTCAACTAGAAAATGTGACATAAGCCCCACACTGACCTCACTTAATGACTAGCCAAAGGAAAACAGAAGTTTAGAGGTTTCACAGCTGCCGACAGAGAGTCCTTGGAAAGGATTATTTTGGACTATTCTTACTGTTGCTAACGAAGGGAATTAGAGAGGTCGGAAATAGGAAGCCAGGAAGAAAACAATCTTGTCAGCATTTGAAACTGATTACTAGGGAATTACTTTGTGGTTAAAAATCCACAGTGTTTCAGCAGTGTTATTTAGTAAGTTTTATCCCAAAGGACTTTCATTGTCCATGTTTTGCTACAAATAAATTTGCTTACCTTAACTCTATAAAGAGCTTTACAAACCACATCTGCTTTGATTTGAATTTGCCAGTTTTCACAACGGCTACGAAGTCCATTGAAAACAAGGAGCCTTCCAGGATGTGGGAAAGACCTTGGCAGTCACAGGTTGGATTATGTGGTTATTGCTCTTGTTACTGTACGTATCTTAGAATAAGTCAGATTCTGAGCCGTGTGACCTCCACCCTTAACAACTGGAATCCTGTTAATTGTGTTGGGGCTGCTTCTATAGAGTGTAACAAAGGGAGAAATGGTGTTTCTCTAATCTAAACTAGTTGGATAATACACTTTTATTCTTCCATTTGCTTTAATACTTGTGCCATAAACAATTATTGAAAAATTAAATATATTTATTTCTCTGAATAAACAAAAAAAATCTCTCACTGGGATTTTTGGGAGAAATGGTGTTTTTCTAATCTAAACTAGTTGGATAATTCACTTTTATTCTTCCATTTGCTTTAATACTTGTGCCATAAACAATTATTGAAAAATTAAATATATGTATTTCTTTGAATAAACAAAAAAAGATCTCTCCCAATCTCCCACTGTGCCGTATGTGCGGAGTAGTGAGCAGCACATGGGTTGTAATTCAGAGGACCTACACTCAATTTTCTACTTACTTACTATTTGATTAACCTTGTCTAAGGCAAGTTAACTTCCTCAGTCTCAGTTTCACTATCTTTAAAATGGGGGTAATGATATCTATATCGTAATGATGTGATCAAAAGAGATTGTGTATGTCAGGTATTTAATTAAAACAATAATGTGCTATACTCCTTCATTTCCCATTCCTCCCACAAACACATCTTTACTTCCTTCCCCTTTGTTTCTTGAAGTTCCTTGAACTCAGAGCTGGATGAAGGCATGGGACACATGGACAGCCTCACTGTGTGCCAACCTTTAAAAGTGCTACCAGGCTTGGGTTATGTTGAAAATACATTGCCAGATGATGTAGGCTTTGATCTGCTATTCTAGGCAAAATGTAAATTTTTGGTCCCATTCCAGTCAAAAGAGGCAAGCCCTTGAGCAAAAATAAAAATACAAAACAATCAGGTGGGGCACGGTGGCTCACGCCTGTAATCCTAGCACTTTGGGAGGCTGAGGCAGGAGGATCCCTTGAGTCCAGGAGTTTGAGGTTGCAGTGAGCTATGATTGCACCCCTGTACTCTAAGCCAGGCCACAGATTGAAACCCTGTCTCAAAAAAATCCCCCAAACCCAAAACTCTCCTTGCTAGAGTTACCCTACCTTTTCTGAGCTTTCTTACACATAAGCAGTTATAAATAGCCAGAATCCCAAGGTTCAAAGTGTAGGCCATAACACTTTTTAATGGAAACAGGATTCATCTTTTTATTTAAAAGTTTAATCTCTGAATGTGCTTCTAACTAAGTGGTCACATTTTTTCAAAACATTGACTACGCTTTAACTACTAGAAATCAATCAGTAAAGCAATTTATTTCTACATAAAATTTTTTATTAACATAATTTTTCGTACCCTCTAAATAAGTACTCAACAAGTGCTTTTGGTTCAAAGAGGTGCCAAATTGTTTGCTTGCCAATGATGCTCCAGTTTTCTTGTACTCACTGTGATTTTTCCACATATTTCTGCTTCCACACATGCTGTCCTTACTCGACTTTGTTCACTACTCATCTTTCAAGTCAACTAAAAAATCAGTTCCTCTATGATATCTTTCTTTCCCTCTTATTTCCATACAGGGAATTATGATACTTCCTTAATTCTAAAATATCAGCTTATTTTTTGTAAATCAAAGGAAAACAAATAGAATATTAAAAATATGCATCAGTTTTAAGATATGTTCCAATGGAGAAACACTAAAGTGATCAAACAAGCTTTAAAATGTAGGAGATGTGGTAGTTATTTTCTCCTATGAGCCATTCTAGCACACAGTACGTTCTCTATTTTGATACTTAGCACATTTATATCTATATCTATATCTATTTTAACTGTATCTATTTTGTCTATAAGACTTGCATGAAGCAAAAGCCATATTACTTTATTTTAAAAAATCAAAATGTATTTCACTTTGAACTCTCTTGTCAACATGCCTAATACTAATTACTAAAAGGCCCTTCCTTAGCATTACTCAAGATTCCCAGGGGCATTACATAGCTCATCCTATATCATGTGGAGGAGAGGATTCTTGACTTGAGTTCGTTCTAGTTGCCTAATTGTCAGGCCCATTGCTCAAGCCCATGAAGGTGGGCTGCTCTGTTGCCTGTGGAGTACCCTTCCTCCATGCTCAGCTCAGCCCTACAACTCTTCTCCAAGACTCGCAAGGCCACAGCAATATTAAGTCTCCAGCTACCTACATGGATTTCTTATCAAAAGTTCTGCCACCTATTGGGATTCTGAGTGGGAATAATACCCAAGTCCCTACCCACCTTAGCAAATCATCTCTAGGGCCCAACCACTCGTCTCTTCAATTTCAAACAATGACGTCTATGCACTCCCCTTCTGAGATGGGGAAGTACAATTTTCCTCAATGGGCCTGAACAGTTTAACGTCCTCTGTTCATGTTTGTTGAGTGGGGGAGGGGCAATTGCAATTTAAAGAGAGAGCAAACTTCACCTTTTCAGGTGCAAGACAGGAAAAGCCATAATTTATTTTACCATGGTGAGTCAACAGCAGGAAAAACCAAAAGTAGCATTAAGCAACAATCAAGACTTAACCAGTTGACTTGGTATGTGTGTCCACCCCCTCCCAATACACATTGGTCTTCTTGAGGACAGGAGCTTTGCTCCCCAGCACTCAACATAGTACATGTTATCAGCCCATAAACATGGGCTTAGTGAACTGAATGCATTGTGGGTTACTATTCTTGTCTTCTAGAGTAATTCTGGTCTTAGGGACTTTTAGATGCATTAAAATAGGAAGCTAGTTGAATAGAACTCAGGAACCAATCTCTGTTCTCTAACCATACCATTTTGATTAATTTTTCCCAGATGTACACGGAATATTGGTTGTCAAACATGCTAAATTGGAATTTTAAAATTCTGATATCTAAAATAGATCTCAGCTCTACTTTTAACCCCTGAAAAATCGTTCTCTTTGTGCCACTGTGTCCATTCACATATTGTGAAGTTACTAAAATGTTCTGAATTTAGATGAAAAGTACACACTGTTCATGGAAGGCACATAAATATTTTTGAAAGTAAAATATTTGATGGGTACACAGATACTTGTACTTTGCTTTTGTTACATATTTAGCAGTCAGTTTATATCACTGACAAATGTCAAGAACATTTGGTGTGAGAACAAGGAAGTACCTTGGTTACTGTGCAGTCACCAGTGAACACTTCAAAGCCTGTGCTATTTTACTACCTTTGTTCATATAATTCCTTCATTGCAAATGCATTTTAAGCCAATTTTCAAGCTCATTCTTTAGATAGCTAAAGCCTCATGCTACTGCTTTTCATCCTTTCACTACCTAATAAATATTCACAACCAGACCATTACCATACATAAAAGATTACAGTTACTCTGATACAAATTACTTATAGGACTTTTTATAGCACAAATTAAAGAGAAGGGCTTGAACTCCAGAGACTGAAATGGCCTGTGAAGTTTTATTTATCTAGCACATATTTATCAAAACATCTTCAGCAAGAAGCTATAGTGGGCTCTGATAAAAACTATGATTTATCAGTAAATGCTACCCTCAAGAAGATTATTTCTAGAGGTGGAAACAGCACAAACACATAAATAGCTATAATTCAGTACATGAAGTGATGGATAGTATAAGAGGAATAGAGTTCAGAAAAGGTAGTGACCACTTTCAGTTAGAAGAATTGAGCATTTCAGCTTGGAAGGGTCATTTAATTGTGCCTCAGAGAATGGGCGATAGCCCATCTGGATAAGGGGTGGAAGATATTCCAATGCAAAGAATACCTTGAGCAATGACACACACACAGACCACAGCAGGCAAATCAGCTGCCCCAAACAACAGTGAGTAGTCTTGTGTCATCATATTTCCTCCTTTGGCATATAATGTGCATATTTCATTGAAATAATGCAAGTTATTATTATAAAACATATGCTCTATTATTGCCTACTTCATAAATATTCAAAACTTGACCAACAGAAAATATATGGAAAGTAAAATAGTACTTTCTGAAGTTCTTTTCATTGTTTTCCACATTTCTCTTGTCAAAGTAAGCTGTTAGTTCAGCCTTTGTATTAGTCAGGGTTCTCCCGAGAAATAGAAGCAATATACAATAGGATGTATATATGAATACTTATATGTATGTGCATATACACATATACATACATGTACATACACATATATGTTTGTGCGTGTATATACATCCTATTGGTCGGAGAGAGAAAGATCGAGAGCAAGAGCAAGTGAGCTAGAGAGAGAGAGAACGGGAGACAGATTTTAAGGATTTGGGATCACATGATTACGGGGGCTGGAGAGTCTTAAATTTGGAGGGCTGGTGAGTAGGCTGAAAATTCTGGCAGGATTTTATTTCACTGTCTTGAGTCTGACACAGTCTGGAGATAGAATTCCTTCTCTGAGGGAGAACTTCAGTCTTTTCCCTTAAGGCTTCAAGTGACTGGGTAAGACCCATCCACTTTAGTCTATTCTACTATTCTAGCTGGTGTATAAAATTGACCATCATAGCTATCATGACTCATGAAGACATAACACTAAAGCAATATGAGAAACAACAAAGTCTTTCATTTGTTTACATAGCTTATTAAGTTTTGTAAACATTTTTGCACATATAATGTTAAATATCCTGTGAGGAAAGAAGGGAACATCTTACTATCAACAGGTTCAAACTGATGAATCTGAGGCACACAAAAAATTAAAATCTTGACATTTAAGGAGCTGAAAATAGCACAGCTGATGTCAGAATTAGAACTGATGTCGTCTGATTATCTAGTGATGTTTTTGTTGTACTATCTGCTAGGTCCCACCCAAATTCCCATAGCATTTATTATCTGTAACCCTCTCTTGAAATTAAGTGTAAGGTACCTTTACTGATATATGTTTTATCTATACAACTAAATTCTAAGACATGCCTATTTCTGAACAACCCTATTATGTCCTACATATCACTGAATATCAATAAACATTTTTTAAAGAATGAATTCTGCTATATATCCTATTTATGCTGGGTAACAATTTGTTTATGTAGTTTGTGGTGACAGACTCCTTGAATTAGTTTTCAAGGCACGGGGATGAACTGCACTGCAGTACTTTCCATAAAGTTGGCAAGTTTGAGAGGCCACAATTCTTTGTACTATGAAAGCCTTATCAGTTGTGTGGGCAAGTTGCTGAACTTTAAGGTTTAATTTCTTTTTTTTTTTATTTTTTATTTATTTATTTATTTATTTATTTATTTATTATTTTTTTTGAGACAGAGTGTCACTTTGTTGCCTGGGCTAGAGTGAGTGCCGTGGCATCAGCCTAGCTCACAGCAACCTCAAACTCCTGGGCTTAAGCGATCCTACTGCCTCAGCCTCCCTAGTAGCTGGGACTACAGGCATGAGCCACCATGCCCGGCTAATTTTTTTGTATATATATTTTTTAGTTGGCCAGATAATTTCTTTCTAGTTTTAGTAGAGACAGGGTCTCACTCTTGCTCAGGCTGGTCTCGAACTCCTGACCTCGAGCGATCCACCCGCCTCGGCCTCCCAGAGCTAGGATTACAGGCGTGAGCCACCGCGCCCGGCCCAGGTTTAATTTCTTTATCTGTAAAAAGAGAATGATAATAGACCTTTAGTAATATGCTATGTGAATAGAAAACGAGCTACTCTCTGTGTAAAGGTATGAATAGCTCTTTGTCACTCGAGATGCAAGAAATGTTACATTTCTTTACTTTCTAAATAAAGCCATTTCCAAATCACAACTTATCAGACTCAATGATAAGTCCAATACCAGTTACTAACTGTGGTTGTCTTCATTGGAGCTTCTGAAATCCCTGGGGCTTACATATTCCTAGGAGAATGGGGGAGGGCGTGGTTCTTGGTCTGCAGGGATGGCCACTTCCCCCTTGGCTCCATTTGGTTGCTATATACAGAGCCACTTTGCACACCACCGTCACAGGCATGGGTGACAGCTCAGTCTTCCAAATGCACAATGGTAGTTGAGCACTGTTTGTTTGTTATACACCAGAGACAGCCTCCTTGGGTGGGCTGACATGATACCCCTTCAAAATGTTCCTCTCTGCTGACTGCACAAAGATCTTACACAAGGTGCTCAAGACACAACATCAATGGCCAATTCTCATTTGTATTCAAACATCTGTTTCCATACAAGGACTTGTTACCTCTAGAGTGCTGAGTCCAAGCACTAGGAGAAATTCACAATCCTCTTGACATTTCCATTGGTGGAAACAACTTCAGCGTTGGGCCACTCTCCCAAAGCCTCATTTTCATCCCCTTTGGGACAGTCTAGTTTAACTCTTTCATTGGCTGAGGGCTTTGAGATGAGTACTATTAACTCTCGCTCTGGGCATAAGAGAAATATAGACCTCAAGGGCACAGAGCCTTGACATTATTCTTTCACTGATGAAAACACAGTAGGAAATAAAAAATCAAGATACTGATCAATTTCTCAGTAAATCACACTATTGCCCAGGCATACCACACAGCATGTAGTAATTGCTCAGTTTATGTTGCTTTTTATCATTATTATTTGGAACTCTATAAATGTTTATTGGTTATTCTCCACTGAATTTTTCATATCCTGAAAAGCTTTAAGGTGTGGGAAGAAAGATCCTAGCTTTTGCAGTCAGACAGCTCTGGTTTTGATTCTTGGCTCTGCCTCTTATTATCTCTGCACACTTAGGTAAATGGCCTTACCTGGCCTCAGTTTTTTTCCTGCAAAATTGATTGTGAGGGTTAAACGTACATAAACACATATAGCCTTGGGCTTTCCCTGCCAGGACATATAGATATCATATATATAATTATTAATATATCCTAAATCTATAAGGTTTGAGCCCACACCTGCTTGACTAGCACAAAATTCAGTCTTTTGATAGAAGCCCCTCCTGTTAATTTACTCTGTCTGGGAGGTCCTGTGGGTGAGGTTTGCCCACAGTCCCTTTGTTCTCATGTCCTGTCTCACCTCTAGACTGCTGGTCCCTTGCTTTTCTCCCTCTCTGGCCAGTAGGAAAACTCCTCTAGATTCAGAGATATTTCTTTAAAAAGAATAGTTAGGCCCCTACAAACAGATCTCTTACATCCCAGCCTTTTCCTTCCATAGCACATTGGTACTCAGGGGGAAATGACCAATATCAGGGACGTTCCAGAGCAGTCTCCTGCTACCATGATCCACTGCTCCCTCTGACATTCGGGGACCTATCAGCTCAGGCCTGTTCTTCCAGACCTTTTCTGATTGGCTCTGAGGTCCCTTCAGGCCAGCCTCCTTCAGGGGATCCCACTCCCCTAGACAGGTCTGTGGATGCCTGGACATAATAGCTGAACCCAATTTGAGTTCTCTTTTGCAGACAGCCTAGGGCCATGCAAAACAAGCTGTGTGTCTGGGCATCTGTTCTGGTGTTTCAGAACATTCTATAATGGTCAAGAAACTCCTGGAATATTCTATAACAGGAAGTTTTGCTATACAGACATATAGAGGACCTCACACTGTGCTCGAAACTTGACCTGGTCCAAAATATTCCTTAAGGCAACTAGTACCTGCCATGCAATAAACTCTCAGTGAATATAGTTCCTCTCTGTCTTCTTTGCTTAAGAACAATTTGATGTATTTTCTAGGCAGTTGACTTTAAATATATTTTGTCTTTATGCCAAGCTAACTGATGAAATCTAACACCTAAACTTGCTTGGGTGATGTTGTTACATAGAGCATCTCAGGACATGGGAGTATACTATCAATGTGGCCTACATGCTATAAGCATGACTGCAGTAATCAGAAATGCTACAAGTGGAATGTTTAATAGTTACCTGGAAGAGTCATGGGACCGCATCATGGTGGGCTCTCTGCAGCTTGGACCCAACATGCTAGAGATTCTTACCAGAATGTAGCAGAATAAAACCAGTTCCTTGAGTGCTGAGTTACAGAGATGCATAGGATAGGATGCTTGGATTAAGAGTATAGGGCCAAGAAAATAAATAAAAACCTTCCCCAGGCCTTATGAGAAAACAGGAAGCCAACTATTTGCAAACTATATTGCAAGGAAACAAAGCCTCTGGAAAGTTATATTTAGATGAACTCTGAATTTTGCCAATGCAAAGAATAAGGACAATTTATAAATCCCTAAAAGGCACTGAAGCCACCAAGTGGCAATTCAAACACAGAACAGTGTAGGGTTAGACTTCGTGGGAAACAGAAAATCACTAGTGGAGCTAGGATGGTGCAGCAAGAGTCAGGCAGACCTGGCCAAACCTGACACAATTCCTTCTGTCACTTTGGCTTAAAGATTCTCACAAAATTTTTAAGAAAGTCTGTAAATTGAATTTTTTTTAAAAAGGAGCACTTATATGGTGGGTTTTTTTGTTTTGTTGCTTTTTAAATCTTTTTTATTTTTTATTTAAATCTTTTTCAGCTTTGTCGAAGTACAATTGAGAAATAAAACAGTGAGTCGGGGAGAGCATTTGCTAACATCACTTACTTGTTTTGTTTTAATAAACTCTTTCAGGACAAGATTTCCATTCCTACCACTGATCATATCATTAAAAAAATTATTCTGTGCACTAATTTTTTTTCTCCTTAAAGTGTCAACACCCAAACCTTTGAGTGTGTGTCGTATTTATTTAGCTCTTTTGTAGATCTTTGGGACTTGAGTTTCTTTATGTCTCTGAGAAGCGAGTGTAAGCCGAAGGTTACAGCGAATGATCGTAGGAGTGTCTGGGTGCTTACCAACACCGATGAGCCGGATTACTAGCCTGGCAGCTACACCGTGGTTGACAAAGGAACACTAGAGCTCCCCTCCTGCTCTGACTTGGTGCCTGTGGGCTTCCGGGCTTCACACCGGTCTCTCCTTCCTGGGTTCCCTCATCTGCCTCATCCTCAGCTTTCTACACCCTCGTCTCCGCACGCACCACCCCCCACTTCTGCAGAGAAGGAGCAGACTCAGCCCGCAGCCCCTTTCCGCCTGAGAGCGAGGGATGAGCCCGTCTCCAACTCTCTGTTCCCGCATCTATAAAACGGGGGTGATGTCTCCCAGTGTTGTCTGAAGGTTAAATGAGGAAGCGCGTGTAAAAGGGCCTGGTGCAGCACTGGATGACTAGCAGGCTACCATGAAAGCATTTGTTTCTTCCCCCCCATTCCTGCCCTCTGCCCTCATTCCCAGCCCTGCCCACCTCCCTTGCCTGCATCAGGACCCCTTCCCACCTGTTCTCACAGCCTCAGGGTGATGTGGAATTAAATGTCCTGAACACCGTGATGGCTAGTTTAAGAAGAAATCTACACATTTATAGGATGATCCTGTTTTCCGGAGATCCCTCTGCCCTACGTCTCCGCAGAGCTGTGAACCCTCACCTAGCCAAGGGCACTGTGGTGGGACGAGGACTTCCGACTCATGGAACATAAACAATACTAGCTGAGCGTGGGGCTTCTCGGCGGAGACAGGTAACCGACTGACACTGTGATCGCCTCGCGGGCAGCCCTGCAGCCTGCTGGCCCCGCTCCCCGCTGCCGGCCTGGAGAAGCGTCACCTTCTGAAACGCATGTGATACAGGCCTCGACCTGTGAGTCATGCCTTCTGGGATTTTCACAGGATCTGCAGCTAAGGCTCAGCGAGTGGTGTTTTTCTTGTGAAAATAAAAACATGTGATAAGAGGCGGGGGTGTGCATTGTTAATGTCTTAGTGAGGATTGTCCTGCTCTGGAGACCCGAGGCCAGCTCTATGTGGCGCGTGGGTCCTGGCACTGTCCCGTAGCCCCAGCTTCACAGCTGCTCCAGTGAGCACCTGAATTCCCCCTGCTCCCTGGGCATCTCCTCAACTCAACCTGAGGGCCTGGTGGGAACCCAAACAAAACCTCCGTGTCTGCTATGGCATGAAACTGAAACAAATTATGCCAGAAATTTCCCCCACCCTTGATTGCTGAGTCCAGGGTGTGGTTTTTAGACACAGGGAGGATCAGTCCCCTGGCTCACGGAGCATGTGCTTTGACTTTTAACCCATGGCCCTCTCTGCTCACTGCCTGACTCTAGAATCACCTTCGGAGGTTGAAAACTAAGGACATCTGGGCCCCACCACCCAGCAGTTAAACCAGAAACCCTGGGGGTGGTGGCCGACCTTGAATAGCTCCCCACAGAGCTCTGCGCTGTGACCGGGGTGAGAACCACTGGCCTGACCACGAGACACGGGGGTGGGCAGCCCCAGACAGCTCTGTGCCTCCTTCCCTGTCCCGACACCAGAGGGGAGGAGGAAAGGGTCCCCAGGCCACAGACTGGAGTTAGGGTGGCCATTCTTCCCGCCTCTGTAGGGTGGGGAGGTCGGGACGGCAGAGAATGCCAGGACGCCAGGAGGGAGGCAGGGAGAGGGCGGGAGGAGAGCCTGGGCCTTGGAGGTGTGTGGGCACCTCGGGCTGTCCCAGAGTCAGCCATCCTGGCCTCTCCTTTGGGGGCTTCTTCCAGACTCCCCTGCCCGGGCTCAGGCAAGCCCCAGCTCCACTGAAAGACAGTTTCCAGCCTCTGAATTGAAACTACTGTCTTGCCCCACTTTCAGCCGGCATATTTAAGGCCTATAGAATTTGATGTTTCCAACAAAAAGGTGCCGTTTTCCAGAGAACCCCAGGTTTCAAAAAGGGATTTCCTAACGAAACTTGCCCAAAGGGCCTCACACATTGCACAGAGGAAAGGAAGTGCACAAAACATTTTGGCTGATGTGGACATACCACCACTTCCCTTGAAGTCCAGCGTTTTGGGGCTCCATGCTCACCTGCAGGCAAGCTGCGTTTATAACCTGCGTGTAAAAGCCTGGAAGGCAACCGCATTGCAGTAACAGGCTCTGAAGGGTCAGCAATGGATGCTGAAACCACTGGGGAAAACCAACCGGAGAACAGAGTGTGTACAATGTCTCCAAGTTATCCCCGGCAGGGGCCCCTCCAGCACGGAAATAAAGAAAACTGCTGAGTTCCTTCAGGGGAAGTTCTGGGCACCTGGCAAGCCTTGAAAAGTGAAGGGGCAACCTGATGAGGAAAATAGCCCTCCCAGAAACCGCCCCGCCGGACACTGCAGACAGGGGAGACTGAGGGACTGAGCGCTCACTTCCATTCTTTGTTTTGAGTTTCCCCAGGGGGCCTGTCACACTCATCTCCACATTCCTTTCCTCCCCTTCAGGATACCAGCCTTTTTTTTTTTTTTTATTTCAGCTCTTCGTGGGGGTACAAAAGCTCAGGTTATATACATTGTCCGTGTCCCACCCATCCCCCTGAGTCAGAGCCTCAGGCGTGTCCGTTCTCCAGACAGTGCGCCTGGCACTCACCATGTAGTCATACCTCCATCCCCTCCCCCCACCCCCACCTCCCCCAGTCAGCACCTTCAAGCATGACCATTCCCCAGATGGTGCGCAATGCACTCATCATGTAGGCATACACCCGTCCCTTCCACCCCTCCACCCCATCTCAGTCTGATATCCAGTTGGTTTCCTTCCCCCATGTGCATTTAGGTGATGATCAGGGAAACCAATTTTCTGGTGAGTACATGTGATGCTTGTTTTTCCATTCTTTGGATACTTCTCTTAATATAATGGGTTCCAGCTCTCTCCAGGAAAACCAAAGAGATGTTGTATCATCGTTATTTCTTATAGCTGAGCAATACTCCATGGTATACATATACCACAATTTACTAATCCATTCGTGGATTGATGGGCATCTGGGTTGTTTCCACATCTTTGTAATTGCAAATTGTGCTGCTATAAACATTCGGGTACAGGTGTCTTTGTTATAGAATGACTTTTGTTCTTCTGGGTATATGCCCAATAATGGGATTGCTGGATCGAATGGTAGGTCTACTTGAATCTGTTTAAGGTATCTCCATAATGCTTTCCACAGGGGTTGCGCTAGTTTGCAGTCCCACCAGCAGTGTATGAGTGTTCCTGTCTCTTCGCATCCACGCCAACATGTGTTGTTTTGGGATTTTTTGATAAAGGCCATTCTCACCGGAGTTAAGTGGTATCTCATTGTGGTTTTGATTTGCATTTCCCTGATGATTAGGGATGTTGAGCATTTTTTCATATGTTTGTTAGCCATTCTTGTATCTTCTTTTGAAAAATTTCTATTCATGTCATTTGCCCATTTTTTGATAGGATTGTTTGATTTTTTTCTTGCTGATTTTCCTGAGGTCTAAATAGATTCCTGTTATCAGTCTTTTATCTGATGTGTAGTATGCGAAAATTTTTTCCCATTCTGTAGGCTGTCTGTTTATTTTCATAACTGTTTCTTTGGCTGTGCAGAAGCTTTTTAATTTAATCAGGTCCCATTCATTTATTTTTGTTGTTGCTGTGATTGCCTTAGGGGTTTTCTTCATAAATTCTTTGCCTAGACCAATGTCTGTAAGAGTCTTTCCTACATTTTCTTCTAGAATTCTAATCATTTCCCATTTAAGGTTTAAATCTGTTATCCACCATGATTTGATTTTTGTGAGAGGTGAAATATATATAACAAAAGCAATTTTAAGCAATAAAAACAAAATGGGAGGTATTGATTTGCCAGACTTCAAACTATACTACAAGGCTGTGGTTCTTAAAACTGCCTGGTATTGGCACAAGGGCAGGGACACAGACCAGTGGAACAGAACAGAAAATCCAAATATAAAACCATCCTCATATAGCCATCTAATCTTTGACAAAATAGACAAAAACATACTCTGGGGACAAGGATCCCTATTCAACAAATGGTGCTGGGAAAACTGGATAGCCACATGTAGAAGACTGAAACAGGACCCACAGATACCCACCTTTTTGAAGCTACTGTCCACAGTCACAGTTTCTTCCTCTGCAGGGAAACTCAGTTCTGCTCCTAAGAGTCAAAATGGCCTTTCTGTGTTTGTTCCTCTTCCACCCTGGACACTGCCGTGAGCGTTTTATACTCAGGCCCATGGGCACAGCTGTCCAGCTGTAAGCACGCAGATGTCACACCGTTGTGGCCAAGGATGCTTGGGCCTCACTTATGATCTCCACAGGCAAAGACTCAGGATCTGGGAGGGGACTCAGGCTAACACACATTCTTTTTTGCAAAAAAAAAAAAAAAAAGCCCTTTTTGGATAAATTAGACATAAATCAATAATTGCCTGCCTGACCTTGGAAATGTCCAGTGCTACTTCCACTTCCACTGGAACTCCATTTCCCTATTCCTGTCACCTTCTCTCCTGAGGGTCATTTGCCTGCAGCCTTCAACCTTCAACTTTGGGCTGAATAAGAGTAGCTTGAGGAGAAGCAGCCTTATTCTAGTGAAGTTCCTCAGGTCCAGAAAACATGCTTCTGCGGAGGCAGCGTGAGAACTAGAGAAGAGTGGAGTTACCTCTCTTAATTGCTGGCACTTTAATTGCCGACTGTTTCCAAACAAGCGCCTTCAGACTGTGACTTACCCCAGTGACTGGGCCCCTCAGTCCTATAAACTCAGTCTCTGTAGGTTTCATTTCCTATAATTTCTGAGATATTAAAAGCAGATGCTAAAATGTATTGTTGTTTTCCATTTTACTTCTTTTTTTGCTCATTTCCCTGGGGGATTCCCCCTTCCCTCTTTTAATGAAGGAAATTAACTCTAATTCCATAAGACCCCAGCCATAATGGGAGGAAATGTTGACATCGTTTCCTCAAAAACAAACAAAATGACCTTAAGCTTAAGAGCACTAACACAGTTCATTCATCCATTCAGAAAATACTGGTATTTGTTATAGACCAAGCACTGGGAATAGTAGTGAACAGAACACACAAAAATATCAAGCTTATATTTTAGTGGGTAGAGACAGAAAATAAGAAAAATATACATATAGAAAATCAGAAGGTAGAATAAGAATGGAGGATGGGAGAGTGCGAAAGGGGCATCTATTAGCACTTTAAATAGTGAGGTCAGGGAAGGGCTCACTGAGAGGCAGAGCTTTCTGCAAAGATTTGAAGGAGGTGAGGGAGAGAGCACAGGTCTGCAGGAGCGGGGAATCGGCTGGTGCAAAGGCCCTGAGGCAGGAGTGTGCTTAGCATCTTCCAGGAGCGGCAAGGAGAACAGTGGGAGAGGAGGTCAGAGGATAGCAGGCAGATCTTGCAGGGCTTTGTGGGCCACTGCAGGGTCTTTAGGTCTCTTTAAAGTCAGAATCTCACATCATATTGTAAGGCTGGTGGCAGGCACCCCTCCCCTCCCTAATGGAAGAAGAAGCCCACGAGACCTGCCAAGGACAGTGCCTGCAAGGCCCAGCTAAGTTAAAGGACGACCACACCTGGATGGTTACCCTGATAAGAGTCTCGGTTCCTAGAGTCCACGCATACCACCAGCCCCTCCTATTTCTCAATACCTGCCCTAAAACTGCAACAGAAAATTCCTTGCTCTCCCCCACCATAAATCTTCCTGCCAAAGAAACCCCTACCCCCATCCCTAAAAACATATATAACCCCACTCAGATTTCCGGGCGATGCGACTTTTCAGGTCTCTCTCTCTCTCTCTCTCTCTCTCTCCTGGGACCCGAAAATCTCGCCCGGGTCCCTCTCTTGGGACTCGTTACCCTCACCCAGGAGCACCCCAATAAAGCCTCTTTACTTATCCCTTTCAACTCTGCTCATCTTTCTTTCTCTGGCGCCGGCCAATCCAAAAAACCTTACACATATGTGTTTGATGAATATTTATTAAGCTGATACATGAAATAATCAATAGCACAGACTTGGAATCAGAAGGCTGTTTGTGAAGAATCAGTAAGTACTAGATAGGTCTACCAGGATGGGATTCAAGTATAAAGGACTAATAGGATGATTCAACCCACTGGTGGCAACCCCCAGGGTCTCAGGCCCAGCAAGACAATCGTGCTCACAAATATTCACACATAAAGTACAAAACGCTGCTTTTGACCATGAAGACTTTCTCTTGGCTGGTTGGACCTGGTTGAGTCAGGTATGTGCTCTGACGAACTATTTGGCAACCTGTTATCAAGACACTTAAAAAAGAAAATCTTTGTAGTCTCTGACCCAAAAATTTCAATTCTAGGGAAAAAAAAACAGTCTAAAATATGCACCAAGATTCTATTCTACAATAGTGTGTTTTGCCGCAGTATTATTCATTCCAGGAAAAAAAACCCAAAAAACAAAAAATTAATAACAGCCTTAAAGTCTAGCATTAGAGAAAAAATTAAACTATGGAATACCCAGAATAGGAAACGAAACAGAGCTTTCAGAGACTAACATGATTTTGTTCATGACATAATGACAGTCATGACCAAAAAACACAACATGAAATTGTAATCATCACATGACCTCAGTATGGTAAAAAACACACACGTGTACATGTGAAGGCACGAGCAGATAAACACACACAAGTTCACGTGCACGTGCATAATTTATCTTCTTGATACATTTTTTATTGTCTTATTTGTTTTTATAATGAACATGTAGTAATTTGAGTTTTAAAAAGCAAGAACTTTTATTTTCAAATAAGGGAAGATTTGGAAAAATCTATTCTCTGTCTCATAAAATCAGGTCTTGCTCCATTGATGGTGGCACCCATTTTGCCCTTCTAGATTTTGCTTGGAGCAAAAAGTAATACTAACCTCAGGAGAGGGAGAGAGAGATGAAAAAGGGGGAACAGGCAGGGCAGGGGGAGGGAGGGGAGGGAAGTTGATTCACGTTAAAAAGAAGGAAGAAGCAGCAGCAGCAGCAAAGATTCCGAGTCATCAGGAGCTGCCCTCCTCGTTTGGCAAATGCTGTCAGAAATCCGGCCTGAGACATCCCAGAGTCTCTGCAAGGAGACTCGCGTGTGGCAATCAAAGACTGATAAATAAATATACAACTTAACATGGATAAATCTCAGAAACATCATGCTGAGTGAAAAAGCCAAACGTAAAAGTCTACGTACCATAGAATTGCATTTACGCACACTTCTAGAATGGACACGACTCATCTATAGTGACTATAGTGCAGTGGCTGCCTCGGGGGGAAGGCTCCAAATTGACTGGAAAGGGGGAACAGGGCTCTTTCTGGGGTGTTGGTCATGCTCTGTGTCTGATGGGGTGTGGGTTACACAGGGGTGGGCCTTGGTTAAAACTCAGTGAATGTACATGTTTGATTTGTGCATTTCACTATGGGTGGATTTGACAACAAATGAAAAAGCTGTAAATAAGTATTGAGCACTAGTTACCCCACAGGCGTGCTTAAGCGTCTAGGGTTGGCTATACTGATGTCTGCAACCTACTTTAAAATGCATCAGAAAAGATGGATTGAGGAGAGATAGAAAGGGACAGATGAGTAGACAGGTAAGAAAGTAAGTGTAGTATTAATGATAGAATCCAGGTGGTGGGTAGATAGGAGTTTGCTATAAAATTGCTCTAACTTTGCTGTAGGTTTGAAATTTTTCATAATAAACTGTCAGGGGAAAATGCAACTCCCCACCCCCCAATTCTCCCAGGCCCCTTGATTCCTACTTGGTAATAGGATTGTCACCATGTTCCAGGCAAAACGTGGGGTAGGGCAGAGTACTGGCCTGAATGGCTTCTATTAAAGAAATATTTGGACACTTGTTAAAACAGTAAGGAAGACTTGATTCAAGACCATCGCAATAGGGGCCAACACAATTGTAAGAGGAGAGAGTCTGAGCTCAACTCCAAATCCAACAGGGACAAGAAGGAATTTATAGTCAAGGAACAGGGTGGGCTTGGTGGATGGAAAATTACTAAGCAGACATCAAGCATAAGGGGTGCTGGCTAAACTGACCTGACAGGATTCTTGCTAAAGGCAGGATAGGGACACAGGCATCAAAGGTGGAGAATGAGGAACTTGACGAGACAAAGAGCGTGATGTACTATCAAGGGTGGGCAGAGTCCGGCTACACTGACTTAGCAGGATTTTCTCCTAAAACTGGGCAACTCAGCAGCCCTGGCAAGGACAGGACAGGGGCCAAGGCTGTGGCCTGGTGCAGTAAAGGGCTCAGAGGAGTCCGACTAAGGTTCAGTCAAGGACAGGATTTGCCACTGGATCCTGCTTCTCTGGGCCTGGAAGGGGGGCGAGGCAGGGCCACATGAGAAGGCAGGGCTGTCCCGATGGCCTCGGGCTCCAGCTCCTGCATTCAGTGAATCAGTTTAGTGTGGTCCCAGGCAGGAGCAGGAATCACTCTCCCAGTCCCTGCACTTTGCTAAAGGAACTGAAATCTAAGGTTGCACAAATACTGAAAGGGAAGCCACAGCAGTGACCACAACATGCACTTGGAAAGGAAAGTCTGACCACCCAGAGATGCCAAGGGCATTGCTCAACCCCAGTCAGAGCCACCTGTTTCCTCGTGGCCAGGGCTCCTGCAGCTGAGGCCCAGGGAGACAGGCAGCCGGCCATGTCCCTGGAAGGCCTCTCCCTGTCCCTTCCACTAGGCTGTGCTTGTTTTGTCAGTGGCCCTGCTCTGCTAAATGTACTGTTTGAGAAAATAAATGGTAACTTGCAATACAGACCAATGAGGGCTGTTTTCATGGTGGACCCTGAGCGGAAACTTCCAAAAGGGTTCTCATTCCCCCCATGAAGTGCAGAACAATCAGATCTCAGATACTGGGTGCTGCATTCTCTTGACCCTTCCTACATGGGCTGCCAACAGGTTTCATTGCAAGGATCACAGCGAAACCATGATGATATGGCCCCAACCCCTACCAGAGCCCAAATGCTTTACCAACATTGGCACATGGTCTAGAATCACCCCCGTGTTCCCATGGTGGGGGGTAGGGAGCGGGGAGAAGTGGAGAAGGTGGGAGGGTGTGTGTAAGGGACTGCAGAGTTCCCCAGGGAACTCCAGGCATTCCATAAAAGGAGGCACTTTTCCCTTTTCAGATGCCACCAAGACCCAAGACTTGCTCAGTCTAAGTTACTACTATAGGACACCCCAAGTATTAATTGCTCAAAACCAGAATGCTCAGAATCTTAACATGATCTGTCCATTTTCACCTTCAAGTGATGTTTTCTGTGCTTGGTCATGTATTTATTATGGTATTGTTTAGTATTCACTTATTACTGCTTGTTTATTTTAGAGAGCTTCTGTCACTCCCTCACCTAATTTCTCACTACTATTTTAGATCACGAGACCGATAGTCACACACACAGCCCAGAGAACATGGTTTTCTCTGTCTTTACGTACCAGAAGGGAAACATGCTCCCCTCCTGGGCAGCAGCGTCCTCCAGGGTGCATGGGTGTTAGAGGTCCCAGACTCTGTTCTGGGTTCACTGTTGCTCTCTGGGTCCCTGCCATCTTGTCCTTGAAGCTGCAGGCTACAGGACTCAGGGAACAGGCTGCTCCGTCATTTGTAACCATGCATGAACATCACTGCTGAAGCCCGCTCGTCTCTGCCGGTTGTGAACCCAGACACTGCTGTTCACCAAGCAGCCGCCTCTCCAGATGTGTTCCATGCAGAGAAACAAAACACTTGCCCAAAGCCACCCAAACAGCAGGAGCAGCTGTCCAGCCTATCCTAACCTTACACTTCTCATCATACCACAGTGGATGTGGCTCTGGTAGCTCCTGGGAGTGTCCTACACTGGTATTTATTCCACAGGGATTAGAGATGTTGCTATATCCAGAGAGATGATCCTTCCTGCAGCATGTGCCAGCATCCTAACGAATCATGATGACAGGCAGATTCGTCACACACAGAAGCATGTGTTAGCATGCCAGCCACCCCTCCCAGCACACTCACACACACCCTGTGCTCCAGCTATTTGGGTGACCTGCCTCTTCCTTCTTAATGACAAAACACAGGAGGACTCCTAGCATTTCAACTTGTCATCTGCACAACATTCCTTCCTAAGACTAAAACGCCAAGAGCCCAAGGAAGGTGGGGCCACAGTGGAGAACCCCACTCTTAGGAAGTGACCTTTCTGCTGAGAAGCATCCGGCCGGGGGCCACCCTCTCTTTCCCTGCTCTGTGGATCTCGATCTGTCTGCTAACTAGGAAGGCACCGGGTGCAGCCTGTGTGAAGGCCTCCTCTCCCTCAGGGAGCAGCAAACGCCATCCCTGGACTCCTGGTGTATCCAGTGGGGCTCCCGACTCACAGTGAGTTAGATGGTCCCCAGGCCTTGGACCACAGGGTCCCCTCTCCTAATGCTGAACGTGAACAGTCATCAGTAATTGTGGCTCCCGCCTCCCGGATTCCTGCTTTTCCAGCCCCACTCATCCTCTGACCCCAGGATCACAGCAGGGCTGGGCTCACACTGCCCGGCCATCGCTCCCTCCACCCCCAGGGGAGTCCTTCTGGCTGCTGTTCACGGGCCCAGTGTTTCTGGCAACGTCTGCTGCCTCCACCAGGTGGTCGCTGCCACAGGGTCACCTCCATGTGGGGTTGAGGCACCAAAGGAGCCAGCTCTCTGCTCAGAACACCCTTCCACCCTCTCCACTCCTGGGGCCATATTCAAACCCAACTGCACCATCCTGAGCTGGGGGCTTTGTTAGCCCACAGGGTGCCCAGCTGAGCAGGTCCTCTCAGTCTGGGGAGAGAGAAACAGCGAACATGTTCATGGAACCACCGGGGGAAGCTCAAAAGCCACGCTGAGCAGCGGAGGCCAGACCCACCCGCGCTCACACTGTAGGATTCCACTCATGGAAGCCCAGGACAGGCAGGGAAACAGGTCTACAGGGCAGCATGGGTGGGTTGCCAGGGCCGGGGTGGGCATGAGGCTCGACTGCAGGGGCAGGCGAACACTGGGGCAACACACAGGTTCTAGATCTTGGCAGAGTGGTAACACCGGTGTACGCATTTACTAAAATTCCCCAGTCTGGACACATAACATGAGGCCTTTTATTGTACATAAATCATACCTAATACAAGGTGATTTTTTAAATACCGGTGAGTTTCCCAAGCAGTGCACAGAGGACCAGGGCTGGCAGCCTGGCACCCAGAGGGGAGAAGCGAGAGCGGCCCGTGTGCTCATCCCTGGGCTGTGGGCTCCCTTCACTGCCCCCCACTGCCTGCTGGGGGAGGTCTCCCTGCAGCCTTCCAGCCCAGCCCCCACCCACAGTGTTCTGTGAGGTTCCAGGACATGCCCGCCTTCCAGAAGAGGCCTTTGCACTGGCTGTTCCCTCTGCCTGGAGCTCTGTTTCCCTGGTCCAGGCAGGACTCTTGTCCTTCCAGGTCTTCTCTCCCTGGCCAGTGTCCAGTGGCCCCATGTCTCTCTGCCCCTTCTATTTCACTTCCAACAGAGCATCTATAACTCTCTGATCTTAAGAATTACTCATTGTCCCCATCCCCCCACCCCCACCCTAAGGTTGGGCTGAGCAATACCACAGCCACTGCAAACATGTCACCGTGGGGTGCTTGAACCGGGGCCAGTCCAAATTGACACATGCTCTAACTGTAAAAAATATACACGAAATTCCAAAGACATAGTGTAGACGCCCAGAAGAATGTTAATTATCTTAGTAGCAATTGTTCCTGTAATTGGAAATAATATTTTGGATATCTTAGGTTAAATAAAAATATTAGGAAATTACTTTCGCCTGTTCTTTTCACTTTCTGACTGCGTCTACTAGAGAATTGAAAACCGTTCCTGGGCTCGTGTCACCTCTCTACGGGGCAGCAGCTCTGCAGTGTCAAGTCCGTGGCTCAGTAAGCCAGGCTCAGTCTCCAGATCCTGGACCGTCTGGACCGACAAGAAGCTGGTAAAAGGTGTGTTTATTGAATAATAACGGGCTTGAAAGATGAACCCAGAGACCTTTTCCCAAAGGTTACTTTCCTTATGTTTGGCAAACAAGTTCAGAGCAGGGTGTGGACTGGGTGTCCCGGGAGCCTCTGAAATCACACGTTGCCCTTAGGACTCTCACACCTTGACCAAGTGCTCAGAGATAACCCTGACCTTGGACAACTCCGGGAGGCCAAGACTTCTCTTTTACCCTTTTCTGGGGAAACAGTGAGAAGGTCATGTTGCTTTCACTGTCACCTCTCTGCAGACCAGGGTGCCACTAGCTTGGGAGCACTGGGGAGGAGGGGCGGACTGGGGAAGTGGCAGGAGTGGGGGCAGGAGCAGGAAGGAGGGGACATGGAGGAGGAAGAGGAGGAGCGGGCCAGGGGGCAGGTGGGTGGGGAGGCCCCGGCAGGGTAGAAGCACTGCAGCCTGCAGGAAGGCGCTGAGGCCTCAGGATCACACCGGCAGCTCCTCTGCAGCCCCGGCTCCTCACTGTGCATCTGAGCAGACCATGGCCAGCCCTCTGTGTGCCCCACTGCTCCTGCTGGCCATCCTGGCCGTGACCCTGGCCGTGACCCTGGCCAAGACCGTGGCCAAGAGCTCCAAACGTTCGGGCGGCATCGAGGAAGCAGATGTCAGTGATGAGGAAGTGCAGCAGGCGCTGGACTCGCCATCAGCAAAGACAACGAGGAGAGCAATGACGTGTACTACAGCCGAGTGCGGCAGGTGTGCGTGCCCGCCAGCAGGAGTGTGCTGCCCCCTCCCCTCGGGGTCCTGAGTCCCGGCTGGCTTTGCCCCCACAGAGAGCATTACCAGCAAGTCAGCACAGGCACATTCAACTATCTCATGCTCAGACTTATTCAGACTTCCCTGACTGTCCCACTGATGGCCTTTATACCCGGGGACACACCCAGGCTCTCATCACAGACCCTGCCCTGTCTCCTCAGCCTCCTCTAACCTGCAGCCGCCCTCACGTTTCAGCAGCCAGTCTGTTTCCTGTCCTTGGCATTTTCCTGGCGTCCGGCCACTTGTGGTCTAGAGACAGTAGCCGAACCTGCTGCCGCCTCAAGGTTAGATTCAGGTCACAATGTGCGCACAGAGGAGGCACGTCCTCCTCCCTGAGTGCCTCAGCAGGTGCCAATCGGGGAGCCTGGCCTCCTGGTCCTGAAGGTACATGCTCCCTCCAAAAGTCATGGCCTTGGGAGCAGCCCCTAGGGTGAGTGTCCTTCACCTTGAACCCGGCAGACCACCACCCACAGCCACAGGCAGCTGAGTCCCTGCTGGGGTGCAGAGCACCACGCCTGAACCCTGCCTCTGCCAGCCGCAGCCTGGGCGCAGCTAGACGGTGGCAGAGGAGGAGGGCAGTCAGCGTGGAGAAGGGGTCAGCAGGGGGCGTCAGGGAGGGCTGCTGGGCCTGAGCTTGCCCTGCACCCATTGCACAGCTGCCCAGAGGGACAGAGCAGCACAGGGTGGCATGGCTCGCCAGCGTGTAGACATCCTCCCACCTACTCTCAAAAATTCAGTGAGTCCAGACAGCCCCGCTTCCCCTCCTGCACCCTCAGCTGCTGTCCTCTCCTTTGAACATGAGGTGGACCCCCGGGGGCTGCGGTCTCTACTGGCCCGCGCCTCTCCAGGGTGGCTCTAACTTGGAGTGAAGCACAAGACCCTGTAGCTCATTGGTCCCGGGAGCCCATTTGACAGATGGGCAGACCGATACCGGAGGAGTCACGGACCCACAGGGCAAGGTCTAGAGCCCTGATCCCGAGCCCCTCATGCCGTGCTGCTCCACAGTTCTGGCAAGGCGTGTCTGGGGGAGGCCCTGTGCAGGGACAGGGGGCAGTTCTATTCTGTCACTAAAATGTAAGACACGCAGGTGTTTGACGCACTTGAGAAATATTGCCAGCAAATCACACTTAAGACAGGGGCATTCGAGAGCAGGCTCTTATTAGCCTAAAACCTCCTTGTGTGTGAAGCATCTCATTTCCGACTGACAAACGAGGGAATACACAGATCTGGGGAAAACAGAGACGGTGGGATTCTGTCGGGCTGTGCGCCGGTGGCTGGAAGCCAGCTGAGACTGCATCGTCGGATGACAGCCCTCCTAGCATGGATCAGCGCTCCCCGCCTCTGGGCCGCAGTGAGCAGGGTGTGATGAATCCTTGCTCGGGCACAGAGGCCTCACTAGTGCTTAGACCATGCACTGATTACTGGCCCCACCCGGGCTGGCTGCCCAGAGCCGCGCCTGCCAGTCCTGAATGCAGTGAGGGCGTTAGGCCTGGCTCCCACCGTCCACTCTCCTGCTGCATGTGACACCTCGGTGGAGTTGCTCAGAGGAGATAAGTTAGAAGGGAACACCTGGGGTACAGCACCCCCGCCAGCTGGGAGGAGCAGGTGGCTTGTACGGCCTGCAGGTGACAGTGTGGCAGCTCAGGAGTGCAGGCATGAAGCCCCTGGGCACACGCAGTAACCCAGCAACAGCGAACTACCAGCGTGTGTGTGAAACTGACGGCAGTGCTGCAGGGGAGTCCTGCTCTTGCACACGTGTAGCTCGTGGCTGGGTCGCTCTACTCCTTGTACATGGAGATCGGCCGGACCACATGTACCAAGTCCCAGCCCAGCTTGGACAACTGTCCCTTCCATGAGCAGCAGCAGGTGAAGAGGGTATGTGCCTGATGCGGGTCAGAGGCCAGTAATGCCCTGCAGAGGCGGATGTGTGTGTTCCTGAGATCTCGCACGTGTTCAGGAGGGTGCGTGTGTTCACACGGAGGTGAGTGTGTACATGAGTGTTTGCCAGCACAGGGAGTATGGGGAAATGCACGCGTGCACATGTTGGGGTGTTTGGGACGAGGTGCATGGGAGTGTGTGGGGGGAGTGTGGGGGCTCATGCACAGATGCCTGTGGGTGAGGGGTGCGTGTGAGTTTACATAGATGCACAGCTGTGTGCTTATGGGGAGGAGTGGGGGGTGTGTGTGCACATGGCTAGTTTGAATTGCTCCGAGGGCATTAGCTTGGGAATGGGGCTGCTGAGAGCACAGCCCTGCCTGTTCTGGGGTGCTCCCTGCTGTGCTGGAGGAATCAGCCTCCGAGGTGGGTGCAGGGCAGGGAGAAGGGTTTTGTTCAGTGCCAGCCTCAGCCACCTGCCCTCAGCCACAGCCACCCTGAGCAGATTAGAGGGAATCAGAGGCCTGTAAGTGGCCCAAGCCCTCCGAGGCTGACCCCACTCACCCAACATTAGCAGATGCGAGGACCTGGCTGGTTCTTGTGAGGTCTCTGCCCTGGGGAGAGCCACACTCCCCGTGTCACCCACTTCCCATGCCCCAGCTCTTTCATGGAAGTTCCCTTCTTCTGGGGTCTTCCCCCTTGGACCTTAGTGCTGGCCCAGAGGCTGGAGGTGGAGGGAGCCTGGGGGCAGCAAGCTGCCTCCCCCCCCCCTCTGGGCTCCTGTGGCCTTGCACAGGCTGCTCCTTCCAGGGCTGTGCTGGGGCAGGACACTGGGGGTCCTGTGCGCCAGGTGGGGGACACGACGCCAGCTGGTGCTCTTGGAGCCCTGGAGGACCAAAGAGCAGTCACTGCACAGTCAGGCTGCGTGTCCTGGGACTCGGCGGGGGTGGGTGGGGGCCGAGTGTCTCACCCCCAAGCTTGCCCACCGCCACCCTGACATCCCATGGCTGGGCATCTTCCCTTTTAACTGTAACCTGCACGGATTACCCCTCTCTCTTCTCTTTCATAGGAAAAGCTCTGCTCTTTTGAGATCTACAGTGTTCCCTGGGAGGATTCAGTGACCTTGGCGAGGTCCAGCTGTGAGAAGGTCTAGGGGTCTGTGCCAGGCTGGGCTGCACCCAGCCCCTCTTCCCCACACTCACAGCTCCCTGTAGTGCTCCCTAGCCCGGGATGGAGGCCCTGCCCGGGCGCAGGTCTCCTCTGTGCACCAGCGCCGGGAGGGAGGCAAATGGAGAAGGCTTCGGAGGCCTTTGTTGAACAGCCACGTGGCTCTACCTGTTCCTCTCTCCCTACCGCTTCTCAAATTTGCTGGTCGTGGTGCACACGCTCTGCTCCTAACAATCCTGAAATTAAAAAAAAAAGAAATAGCATTGGCTCCTTCTTGAGTTTTTTCCTATCCTGGGGATGTGCACATGAGGAGGGTTTTGGGCCATGTGGTGGCTCACGCTGTAACCCCAGTGCTTTGGGAGGCTGAGGTGGGAGGATCGCTTGAGCCCAAGAGATTGAGGCTACAGTGAGCTGTGATCCTGTCACTGCTCGCCATCCAGCCGGGGTGACACAGCAAGATCCTTCAAAAGAAAAGGAAGAAAAAACAAAAGAAGGAGGGTTTCAGCAGCCCCTTTGGGAAAGGCTCCTTGTCCTGCTGGTTCTAGACAGATAACCAGCACCTGGGAGCTGATAAGCCCATCAGGTGACTGAGCAGCCACTTCAGGGGCATCTGAGTCTCCGAGGAGGGACAAGAGCAGCGAGGGCTACAGCCCAGGTGCTCGGTTACCACGGCCCCCGGTGAAGGGGTCCGTGGAGCAGGGTGCCCAGGCTGCTGGCCCTGTTCCCGCGGTGCTCCGTTAAAGGACGTCAGACGGGGAGGAGGCCCTCAGCGGAGCCGGCCAGGCAGTAGATCCCAGCCATGTCTGCAGAGTTGGTCAGACTCCAGGGACTGACTTTCTCCCATCAAATTCCCTAGAGACCAATAAATAGTGATTTATGTCCACTTCTTTGCCCAGAAATATTTAGGTCCCTACATGAGAAGAAAGGCTAAAAAGTTCTGTGTGTGTGTACCTGGTTGTGGGAAACACCAGCCAGAATAAAAGGGGGAGAAAATCCTAGAATGAAGGCAGTGCCTGCTCTGGTCCAATGCGGGAGTCGTGCCCTACACTGGGATGCCATGCCCTATGCTGGGAGGTCACGCCCTGCACTGGGAGGTCGTGCCCTACACGGGGAGGACGTGCCCTACACAGGGAGGTCGTGCCCTGCACTGGGAGATCGTGCCCTACACGGGGAGGACGTGCCCTACACGGGGAGGTCGTGCCCTACACGGGGAGGTCGTGCCCTGCACTGGGAGATCGTGCCCTACACGGGGAGGTCGTGCCCTACACGGGGAGGTCGTACCCTGCACGGGGAGGTCGTGCCCTATGCTGGGAGGTCATGCCCCACACTGAGAGGTCGTGCCCTACACGGGGAGTTCATGCCCCACACTGGGAGGTCGTGCCCTACACGGGGAGGTTGTGCCTTGCACGGGGAGGTCATGCCCCACACTGAGAGGTCGTGGCCTACACGCGGAGGTCGTGCTCTACACGGGGAGGTCGTGCCCTACACGGGGAGGACGTGCCCTACACGGGGAGGTCGTGCCCCGCACGGGGAGGTCGTGCCCCGCACGGGGAGGTCGTGCCCCGCACGGGGAGGTCGTGCCCCGCACCGGGAGGTCGTGCCCCGCACGGGGAGGTCGTGCCCCGCACGGGGAGGTCGTGCCCTACACGGGGAGGTCGTGCCCCGCACCGGGAGGTCGTGCCCCGCACGGGGAGGTCGTGCCCCACACGGGGAGGTCACGCCCTGCACTGGGAGGTCGCGCCCTGCACCGGGAGGTCGTGCCATGCACGGGGAGGTCGTGCCCTAGGAAGTTTTACAGTTACACCCACCAGCGCTTTCTCTGGACTTGGATTTAAAGCAAGTCCTTACATCAAGCTTCACATTAGGGATGGAGAAGTTAAGACACAAATGGGACTGACATGCTGTAGGTTCTTTTTCCAAGAAGTACATTTCAGCTCACAAAGACCACCACCTGGGAGTCAGCATAATTCCCTGGAAGGGTGGCTGTTTCCCAGCCCTGAACAGGAGGTGACAGTCCTACGATGCACACAGGGCTCACCCCACAGTGTCCATCCATTGGCTGTTTCAGGGCAGAGGGGTGCAGCCCTCAGGGCTGGTCCCGCTGGGGCAGGTTCGCAAATACCTTCCATGCTCACAGCTGCAGGGACCAAGGTCTCTTGTGGCCACTGCTGTGAACACTGAAGGTGAAATGAGAAAGGGGAGTCCAGCAAACAGCCCCCAGCCTGGCCCCTCACGTGCTGCATCAGCAAAGGCAGCGCCGGGAAGGCTGGGCAGGAAGGGGGGTAACATGCGCTTCCCCTCCATGTCCACCTTGCAGGCAAAGGCTCTCAGCCCTGCCTTTATTAACAAAAGTCTGTGGGGTGAGGGAAGAGAAGCACCGCCCAGAGGCCTGAGCAGGGGAGGTCTGAGTCTGGGCGTGACCCTGGGCGGGTGTCGGGGTGGACGGGGCCTCATGGACTTAGTGGAGACCAGGGGCCCCAGCCAGAGCAGCAGGTGCTCAGAAGCCCAGGGCAGGGGGTCAGGGAGCTGCTCAAGCTTTGCCTCAGTTTGACACAGGCAACTACCGTGCAGACACAGTGGTTTCCTCTAAACCTGGCCTTTCTCTGATACAATTCTCCCTTCCTTCGGGAAGCAGGGGCTGTGCACATGGCTCCCGCCATCTTCTCCCTGGGTGTCTGCTCCCCAGGTGGGTAACGGGGGAAAGAGGTCGAGGGTGAGCAGGTTCAACTCCGGGACTAAGCCAAGGGCACTGACTGTGTCCTGAAGCCATGGGGTCTGTCGCGTCATTTAAAAGAGGATCCTGAGCAGGTCAAGTTTGGGAAATATTATACCCCTTTAAGAGTTCCTTTAGCAAAAATAATGTCACAAGTCAGTGGCAAAAGATTGAACCTGCAGAGGTTAGAAACCCCCTCACTGCAACACAGATGAATCACTGGCAGAGGAGGGATGAGTCCATGGCAGGACTGAGAAGTCAGCCAGCGTGGTCTTTCCAGGGCGGGTGACACTCACACAATGACCCAAGGGGGACCCAGGTGCTGTGGGGCCTGAGGCTTACATGATTTAGGGGACTCTCTGGATGAAAACTAGCACAGTATTACCAACACAAAACTAGGCACATAACTTAATGTTTATTTAGGAAGAGTAAATAAATCACAGCCCGTTACACATTTTAAAATGCTGATAAATGCTACAAGCATCACGAAATCCAGAAAAATAACATTTGTTCCAGCACAATCAGGCTAGCTCAATGAAATCTGTTGTCAACAGACTCCGGTTCACTGGCTTGTTGCAGTAAGGGAATGCTCACACCATGGGACCGGGAGCAACTCACAGAGGGAAAGAGGGTCATCCTAGGACTGGGGAAGAGACTCTGAAGCAGTATTTTTCTGGACTCAGAGCACCCCAGGGCTGTGTGTAAATGAGCCAGTGTCAGGTCTGGACACACAATTGTGCTTAGTTTTGTTTTGGTAATACTGTGTCAGTTTTCATCCAGAGTTGAGGTAGCCTAGTTGTGCTGGAACAAATGTTATTTTTCTGCACCTAACAGATGAACTTTAAAATGCATGCCGTAAAAGATGATCAATGCATTCATAGTTCTAAGAGACTTAAATACTCCTCATTTAATACATTACAGAGCAAGCGGGCAGAAGATCAGTAAAGAAACAGTTTATTTGAATAACAAGGTCAAAAATTTTGACCTAAATAACATGTCTAGTACACTCTACACAACAAGCAGAACACATTATAGTCAAGTTAACATAGAGTAATTATCATTAAGGTAGATGGTATTTTGAGGCATGAAACAAACAGTAACTAATTGAAAGGAATAAAAGCCAATGCAAAGTGCATTCATGGAGCCTGATGGAATTAAACTATTAATCATAACCAACATTATCTGGAAAATTCTCAAATTGTGGAAAGGCCCTGACACACTTGTAAATAACCAGTAGGTCAGAGAGAAAGTCTCAAGTTAAATTAAAAATTATTTTAAACATAATGAATGTTAAAATAATACATATCAAAATTTGTGGGATGCACCAAAAAATTTGCCTAGAGGGAAATTCATAGCATTGCATGTAGATATTAGAAAAGAATAATGATCTCACAGCAGTGGCCTCAAATATTTCCTACAGAATCTGGAGGCAGAAGAACAATTTGAATCCAAAGGAAACTGATGAAAAGAGCTAAAAACAATTAGGGCAGAAAGTAGCAAAATTAAAAATGAGAGAAAGAGAGAAAATCAATGAAATCAAAAACCTATTTTATGAAAAGATCAGATGAGAATGAATAATAACAAAGAAAGAGGGTGTAGATTACCAATAGCAGAAGTAAAAAAGAAGTTATTCATACACACTCTACCATTACCACAAGGATAATAATTTAATACTATGAACAATTCTACACACACAAAATTGATAGCGGAGATAAAAATTAAATTCCTTGAGAGACTCAGGACATACTACCAAATCTCACTGAAGAAGAGATAGATAATTTGAATAGATCTATATCAATTAAGACACTGAATTTGCAAACCAAATCTTCCAGAAAAAATCTAGTCAGCAAATGTTTTGCTGACTTCTACAGTATTTGAAGATAATTCCAGTTGTACAGAATATTTTTAGAAAAATAAAAGGAAACACTTCCCAACTCATTTTATGAGGCCAGAATTATACTAATATGAAAACTAAAAAATGGTATTATAAGAAAACTATAGATTAATATCAGTTATGTACAAAGATGAGAAAACACTTTTAAAAATTACCACATGGAATTGAGCTACCTGTACATCTCTCTATCTGGGATGACACATTATGAACAAGAAAAACAAGGCTCATTCACTATTTAAAATTCAAAGTAATCTACTCTGTTTCATAAATCTCAATAGATGCAGAAAGAGAATTCAATAAAATTCAACATCCAGTTCTGCTAAAAACTGTCAGCAAATTAGGAATAAAAGAGAATTTTCTTAACCCGATAAAGGACATTTTACAATCTACATCCTTAATAGCAAGGATTGAGCATTTTTTTCCTAAGACTAGACTCAAGTCACTCCTATTCGGTATTGTATTAGAAGACATGCACAGTGCAATAAGATAGGAATAAGAAATAAAAGGCATACATATTAGAAAGGAAGAAATGCAACTGACTCTATTTGTGATTAGCATAAAGTTTTATCAAAAACCTGCCATATTTCAAAAAGCCTCTATAACTAATGATTAAAATTAACAATGTTTTAGTATCAAAGGCCAATATACAATTACAACATATGCAATATGCAATTATAAAATAATGTATCATAAATGAACAGTTAAAAATGTTTAAATTACTATTTGAAATTAAATCAAAAAATGAAGTTCTTAGGAATAACTCTAACAAAAGAAGTACAGGATCTGTATGCTATAAACTGCAAAATGTGGAGGAAAGAAATAAGAGAAGAGTTCAGTACTTAGGAATAACTCTAACAAAAGAAGTGCAGGATCTGTATGCTATAAACTGCAAAATGTGGAGGAAAGAAATAAGAGAAGAGTTAAGTAAAAAGAGGGGCATAAAATACCCATGGATTCAGAGTCTCAAAATTGCTAGGAAGCCAGCACTCCCATTTCTATTTGCAGATTCACTGCACCACAGATGAAAATCCTAGCAGATTTCTATCATCAAGCTAACTCTAAACTATATAAAGGCAAAAGAACTACAAGAGCCAAGACACTTCTGAAACAGAACAAAGTTAGACGACACAAATTACCTGATTACAAGGCTTGCTATTAAGCTACAGTATTCAACATAGTGTGGTTTTGGGAAAAGTCTAGACACACAGACCAATGGAATTAATAGAGATTCCCTAAACAAACTCAAAGAAATACATTCAACTGACTTGATAAAGGTGAAAAAAACAATTCAAGGAGAAAGAACAACCAAGTCTTCAATAAGTGGCACTACATTAATCTGATCTCCCTATACAGGAAAGTGAACCTTGATACACATTTCACACCTTTTACAAAAATGGACTCAGACCACAGACCTAAGTGTACAATACAAAATTATAAAATCATGCAATATATTATAGGGGAAAATAGACATGACTTTAAGTTTGTTGGTGACTTTTTTAGCTAAAACACCAAAAGCATGAGCCATAAAAAATACATTGAAAAAGTAGATGTTATCAAATTTTAAAATGTTCACACTAGAATAGATACTGTCACGAAAACAAAAAGCTAAGACAAACTGGGAAAATATGAGAAAGTCACATGTGTTATAAAGGTTTTTGTCCAAAATATATTTTTAAAAGTCCTTAAAACTCAACAATATATAACAAGCAATCCACCTTAAAATCAGCAAATTTGCGAGCATATATACCTCAAAATAAAATAGATAAATGGGAAAAAACACATGAAAACACTTTCAGTATTATTTATTAATAAGGAAATGCAAATTATAGCCACAGTGGGATACCATTATACCCTATATTACAGTAAAAACCCTGTAAATATTGAATGCTTGGAGGATGTAGAGCAACAAAGATTTTCATTCATTGCTGGTGGGAATGCAAAGTGATATGGCCACTTACAAGGCAATTTGGCAGCATTTTACAAAGTAAAACATATTTCTATCTTAAGGTTCAACCATTACACTCCTACGTATTTACCAAAACATAAAGAAAAAAATTCACATAAAACGCCGTAGGCAACCATTTCAGCAGATTTATCCGTAATTACTAATACCTGAAATCAACCAATAAAGATTTCATTCAACACGGGGATAGATAAACAAACAGTTCTATCGATAACATGGAATACTACCCGCAATAAAAAGGAACAAACTGTAGGTTAATATTAGATCAAGTAGACTTCAGAGCAAAACACAATTACTCTAGATAAACAGGGACATTACATAAAAATGAAAAGGACCACAAATAAGGAAAACATAACATTATGTTTTTAAATGGATACACCAAACATGGACTTTAAATACAAGAAGCAGAAACTGATAGAACTGAAAAGAGAAATAGATAAAAACACAATTTTAGCTGAGGACTTCACCACCCCACTCTAGTAATCTCCTAGACAGCAGATCAACACAGGAGTAGAAGTGAATAATGCAATCAACCCACACTACTTGATAGTTATAGAACAGTCCACTCAATACCAGCAGAATAAACCTTTTTTTCAATAATTGATGATGAATTTACCAAAATAGACCATAGTCATAAAATACACACTAATATATTTAAAATAATGGAAAGCATACAAGTACAGTCACTAAAAATAGTGGAATGCACACAGCAATTAACGAGAAAGACAAGGGGAACTCTCTGAGCACTTGAGAATTAAGCAATCCTCATCCAAGCAAGCCATGGGCTGAAGAGGAAGGCTCAAAGGGAAACAGAATGCATGAAACTCAATGCAAATGAAAATATAACATATGAAATTATGTGAATGCCACTTAACTAGTGCTCAGTAGGATATTTGTAGCACTAAGTACTTTACATTATAAAAAAAGGAAAAGCTCAAATCCGTAGTCTTAGTTCCTATCTTCAGAAATGTAAAAAAGAAGAGCAACATAAACTGAAAATGAGGATGAAACAGTAAATGTAAGAATAGTTAACAATGACATGAAAAAACAGGAAAGAAATAAGGAAAATTAGTAAAACTGGAAGTTAGTTCTTCAAAAATTATAAACAAATCAAATCAACAAACTTCTAGCAAGAATGAGAAAGATTAAAAGAGAGAAAAAAGGGATCACTAATATCAGAGATAAACACTAAATATCACAGCAGACCCTTTTAATTGTGAATACTACTAAAAAATGTGATGCTCATCAACTCAACTAGGTATAACAAATGGGTTGTTTCCACATCTTTGCAATTGTGAATTGTGCTGCTATAAACATTTGAGTGCAGGTATCTTTTCTATAGAATGACTTTTGTTCTTCTGGGTAGATGCCCAATAATGGGATTGCTGGATCAAATGGCATCAATTCATGAATGGATTAGTAAATTGTGGTATATGTATACCATGGAGTATTACTCAGCTATAAGAAATAACGGTGATATGACATCTCTTCGGTTCTCCTGGAGAGAGTCGGAACCCATTAAGTGAAGTATCCCTAGAATGGAAAAACAAGCATCACATGTACTCACCAGAAAATTGGTTTCCCTGATCATCACCTAAATGCACATTGGGGAATGATACCAACTGGATATCAGACTGAGGTGGGGGGGAGGGGGGAGGGGATGGGTGTATGCCTACATGATGAGTGCGTTGCGCACTGTCTGGGGAATGGCCATATATGAAGGTGCTGACTCGGGGAGGTGGGGAGTGGGGGGAGGGGATGGAGGTATGACTACATGGTGAGTGCCAGACACACTGTCTGGGGAATGGATATGCTTGAGGCTCTGACTCAGGGGGATGGGCGGGACATGGACAATATATATAACCAGAGCTTTTGTATCCCCATAATAAGCTGAAATAAAATAAATAAAATAAATAAAAAACAAATGGAACAATTTCTGAAGAACCACAAATTACCCAAACTGAGCCAATATGAAATAGAGAGCCGCAGTAGCTCTGTAACTATAAAAGAAATAAATAGAATTTGTAATGAAACACTTCCCTCTCCCCCAAAATCTCTAGGCCTAGATGGTTTCACTGGAAATTTTTACCAAACACTCAAGGAATTAACATCAACATTACATGGACTCTTCTAGAAAATAGAAGAATAAGGTCACTTCCCAAATAGTTTTATGAAGCCAGTATCATTCTGACATCAAAACCAGATAAAGATAGTAAAAAACAAAAAAACAAAAAAACAAAAAAAAACAAATCAACAGACCAATATCGCTCATGAACTTGGAAATAAAATCTGCATCCCCAAATGTCAGCAAATTGAATACACCAAGTATATTAAAAGAATTACACACAAGACGAAGTGAGATTTATTTAAGATATCATGCTTGGCTGATTCAGCAATTCAAAACTCAAAACCAGCCACTGTTAGTGATCAATGCTAACATCACCAGTAACACGACAAATTAGATCGTACGTCATATGCTAGGATAAAGAGAAGACCACAGGATCACTTCTGTGACACTCTCTTAAAAAAACACGTCATCTAAATCTAATTGATAATGAAACATCACAAAAAACCAATGTGGGGACATTCTGCACTACTGGACTTTACTTTCAAAGGATTCCAAGTCATGAAGGTCAAGGAAAGACTGAGGAACTGTTCCAGACTGAAAGGGTTTTCAGAGACAGTACAACTAAATGCATCCATGCATCCAAATGGGATCTGTTTGCTATAAAGGACATTGCAGACAAGTAATAAAACTGGAAAAGAATCTGAGGATTACATGATAGAATGTATTCATGTTAACTTTCTGATCATGAAGGTTGTATTGTAGTTATGCAGAATGTCTTGACTTGTAAGAATACTCACTAAGATTATTGGGGTGATGGCATAACATCAGCAATTTGCTCTGAAATGATGCAGGAGAAAATGTTCTTTGTACTAAAACTTGCACTTTTCTCTAATTTTAAGACTGTTTCAACAAGTTAATTAAAAATATACAAATGAATGGATGAATGAACAGAAAAAGTGAAAAGACTTATTAGGTAAACTTTATTTCTCCAGGAAAAAATAGCCATATAAATCAGTGCTTAAAATTAAAATTATATAAGTTTAATGGCACTATAACAATTGTAATACCTCCAAACATTGACAATGACCACAGTACCAGCATACAAAATGATATCTGTCTAAAGCTACATTTTTTTTTTTGAGACAGTCTCACTCTGTTGCCCAGGCTAGAGTGCCATGGTGTCAGCCTAGCTCACAGCGACCTCAAACTCCTGAGCTCAAGTGATCCTCCTGCCTCTGTCTCCCAAGTAGCTGGGACTACCGGTGTGTGCCACCACACCCGTCTCAGTTTTTCTATTTTTAGTAGAGGTGGGGTCTCTCGCTCAGGCTGGCCTTCAACTCCTGAGCTTAAGCAATTCTACCACCGTGGCCTCCCAGAGTGCTAGGATTATAGGCGTGAGCCACCATGCCTGGCCTTAAAGCTAAATCTGTCAATCACTAGCTTTAGACAGGTATCATTGTATCTGTCTAGTATAGTGAAATATCTGTCTGCATAGTGATAAAAATTGTAAAATAAAAGTTGGCCATCACTGTTATCAAAAAATCCCGAAGCAACAAATGCTGGCCGGGATGTGGAGAGATAGGAACACTCATACAACACTGCTGGTGGGACTGCAAATTAGTGCAACCTCTGTGGAAAAGAATTTGGAGATACCTCAAAGAGCTAAAAATAGAAATACCCTTTGCTCCAGCAGTAGCACTATTAGGCATCTACCCAAAAGAACAAAAGACATTCTATAATAAAGACATCTGCACTCGAATGTTTATGGCAGCTAAATTCACTATTGGAAGGATGTGGAAACAACCCAAGTGCCTGTCAATTCATGAGCGGATTATTAAAATTTGGTATATGTATACAATAGAATATTACTCAATTATAAGAAACGATGGTGATCTAGCACCTCTTATATTTTCCTGGATACAACTTGAGCCCATCCTCTGAAGTGAGGCATCAGAAGCACGGACAAATAGGCACCACATGTACTCGCTATCAAATTGGCACTGAGTGATCAACACTATGGTGCTCACATGGTAGTAATATTCTTCAGGGATTGGGAGCTTGGGGGTGGGTAAACTCACAACTAATGGACATGGTAGGCATTGTACAGGGGAATAGGTATGCCTCAAATTATGGTTTGGGTGTGGCCAAGTCATAACATGTAACCAAAATGTTTGTACCCCCATAATATCCTGAATTAAATTTTAAAAATCGGCCATCAATTTACTCCAACCAAGTATTGGTGAAAATTTGGTTGTTTGGCTGTTTAAACACCTGACAGGCCAGGCATGGTGGCTCACGTCTGTAATCCTAGCACTCTGGGAGGCCGAGGCAGAAGAATTGCTTGAGCTCAGGAGTCTGAGACCAGCCTGAGCAAGAGTGAGACCCCATCCTACTAAAAATAGAAAAATAAAAAATTAACCAGACAACTGAAAATAGAAAAAATTGGCCAGGCATGGTGGTGAATGCCTATAGTCCCAGCTACTTGGGAGGCTGAGGCAGGAGGATGACTGAAGCCAAGGAGTTTGAGGTTGCTGTGAGCTAGGCTGATGCCACAGCACTCTAGCCCCAGCAACAGAGTGAGTCTGTGTCTCAATAAATAAATAAGTAAATAAATAAATAACAAAAAAAAAAAAAATAAGAATAAAAAATAAATACCTGATATTTCTATAGTCTAAGGAGGTAAAACTGCTTTTTATTTGCAAGATCCACTTAAAAGTCTTTCAGATCATAGAATTTTTCAAAAATGGTACATATTGTGATGATGCTGTCCAAAGTATATCTTGATTTATATCTGCCTCATCAGTGGATCCTAGAGGAGAAGCTTTTCTAGAGAAGAGCATCCAGATTCTAATTCAGCAAGACCTGAAAAGAAAAAGAAAAAGGAAAAGAATTCTATTCTTTAGCTAAAAGATTTCATAGGAACTAAGTGTAAGTCAGTAAAAAACAGTTGGAAACTTTATCATTATCAAAAAGAATGAGAAATATGTATGTACAATGACAATACAAAATTACTGTTAAATATAATTTGCCCGCAGTTGCACACTGAATTAGTAATTATCATTGTGGGTAAGTATCAGAGATTCTGGTTTTTTCTCATTCTTCATTCCCTATTCAACAACCATATGCTGAGGTACTATGACAAGCACTGGAATTACGAGGTGGGGTTGATACAGTCCATATATGATTGTCCTCAACAATAATATAACATGAAAAAACAGACAAACAGGCCACTTCCATGCAGAGTCATAGAGACCACAACAAGTATAAAACAGGGCACTACTGGAACACACAGGAGGCCCATCTGTCCAAGTTTTGTGTCAATATTGTAGACTTTGTGGTAGAGGTGATATGCAAGTTGATAGCTGAAGAGCAAGGAAAAACCATACCAGGTAAAGGGAGGAGGAAGCAGGGGCAATAAGGAGGAACACTGTGGAATTCTAAGTAGTCTAGTTTGTGAGATGCTAGAGCAAAGGGGCAGATAAGGTATGTGGCAAGAGATGAAGTTGAATAAATTGACAAGAACCAAGTTGATATGGGTGTTTTTCCCATGTTAAGGAATATGGAACTTTTCCTCAGGGAGAAAGTACACTAATGACAAAGTAAATGATTGATTTAAAATGTCACCAGTCAAGTGACTGCTTATGAACTGTCACTACTTGGCTAAATGTTACTACACGAGCCTGGGGTCTTTTGGCCTTAAGTCACTAACGTAACCCCAGGAAGTTGATGATGCCTTGGTTTTCAGAGAATTGTTTCATGTGCTGACTGACAGTATCATAGTGATGGCAGCAGTGAATAAAGTGTAGAGACAGAAAAAAAAAAAGATACATAAAGTTCATGAGATTTTTTAAAGCCATGTGGAATTAATGTGGCATAAGAATACTGTTCAGGATGAATGTTAATGTTTTCACATCTTTCATTACATGTGTGTAAGAGGAAGTGTAGTGTCTATTAACCAAACAATAGAAAAGATTGCCACTTTGTATTTATGGTCGATTTCAGAAATCAAGTCATTAATGCCAATTTAATTCATACATTTTCACAGCATACCTTCTTGTAGTTCCATACTTATATTTTGTTCCAACTTGTGTGTCATCTGAAATAAGTCAAATATTATTTACAATGTTTAAGTAAACCACAGACATTTTCATGGGAATCATATATCACTTACATAATGTGGCTTTAAATATGTGTGGAAACTAGACTTAACTTCACAATTGCTTAAATAGAAAAATAATCACATAAATAAAAAAACCCTACTTATTTTACATTTAGTTAATAGAGTATATGTGTAATGCTGCTTAGATTAATCTCATAAAAAGTAAAATTAATAATTGATATATTGAGTATACATCATTTCAGAAGGGTGACACTTTCTCTTATTAGTACAAGGGTTAGGCAATTCAAGTTATATTTTCACATGAATCTGTTATTTTGTAATTCTTAGCAAAACCCTACTGTTTATGAAAGTGTGAACAGTTTTTCATTTTAATGCATTTTTCCTTAAAATAAAATTTCTATATCTCTTGAGATGATCATATATAGTCTTTGTTTTTCCTTCTACGTGGTGAATCACATTTATTGATTTATGTATGTTGAACCATCCTTGCATCCCTGGGATGAAGCCCACTCAGTCATGCAGGATTATTTTCTTGAAGTGCTGGTGAATTTAGTTTTTTCTAGTATTTTCTGGAGGATTTTTGTATGTGTATTCGTAAGGGCTATTGGCTTGTAGTCTTCTTTTTTTGTTCTGTCCTTTCCTGGCTTTGGTATGAAGGTGATACTGGCTTTGTAGAATGAGTTGGGGAGGATTCCCTCCTTCTCAAAATTATGGAATAATTTATGGAGTAGAATTAATTGTTCTTGGTAGGTCTAGTGAAATTCAGCTGTGATTCCATCTGGTCCGGTGCTTTCTGTTGTTGTTGTGAGATTGTTTACTACTGCTTTAATCTAGTTGCTTGTTAATGGTCTGTTCAGGAGATCTGTTTCTTCCTGATTGAGTTTGAGAGGTTGCGTGTTTCCAGTAATTTGTCCATTTCCTCTATGTTTTCAAGTTTATGTGCATACAAATTTTCATAGTATTTCCAGATGACATTTTTGGCCTTAAATTTCTGTGGTATCCGTTGTAATACCTCCTTTTTCATTTCTGACTGAGCTTATTTGGGTCCACTCTCTTCTATTCCTGGTTAATCTAGAAAGAGAGCTATCAATTTTGCTTATCTTTTCAAAGAACCAATTTTTTGTTTCATTGATACTTCGTTGTTTCTTTACTTTCCATTTTATTTAGTTCTGCCCTGACAGTAGTTATTTCTTTTCTTCTGCTGCCTTTGCATTTGGTTTGCTTTTCATTTTCTGATTCCTTGAGGCTTGGTGTTAGATTGTTAATTTGTGATCTTTCTGTCATTTTGATGTAGGCATTTAAGACTATGACTTTTGCCCATAGGAATGCTTTTGCTGAATCTCATAGTTTTTGAGAGATGGGGTCCCCTTTGTCATTCAGTTTGAGGAATCTTTTGACTTGAGTCTTAATTTTATTATTCACCCAATGATCATTCAGTAGCAGGTTGTTTAATTACCATGACTTTGTGTAGAATTGAGTGTTTCTCTTGGAGTTGATTTCTAGTTTTATTCCACTGTGGTGACGGCATGATCTTGTATCTAGAAAACCCCAAAGACTCCACCACCAAGAGATGCCTGGAATTGATAATTAAATTCAGCAAAGTCACAGGTTACAAAATCAATGTATACAAATCAGGAGCATTCCTATACAGCAACAAGTCAAGCTGAGAGTCAAATCAGAGACTCAGTACCATTCGCAATAGCTACAAAGAAAATAAAATACCTACAAATGTACTTACTTAAACAAGGAGGTGAAAGATCTCTACAAGGAGAACTATGAAGCACTGAGGGAAGAAATTACAGATGACTTAAAATGGAAAAGCATAACACGTTCATAGGATCGGTAGAATCATTGTTAAAATGTCCATACATTTCACTTTGATTACAGATTCAATGCAATCCCCATCAAAATACCAATGTCATATTTCACAGATCTAGAAAAAATAATTCTACACTTTGGGACCAGAAAAGAGCCAAAGTAGTCAAAGCAATCTTAAGCAAAAAGAAGAAATCCAGAGGCATCATATTATCAGACTTCAAACTATAAGGCTATGGTAACCAAGACAGCAAGGTATAGGCACAAAAACAGAGACACAGACCAACGGAACAGAACAGAGGACTGAGATATAATACCATCCACATACAACCATCTGATCTTTGACAAAGCAGACAATAATATACACGGGCGAATAGAAACCGTATTCACAGACCATATAATTCTCCAAATAGATGGAGAAAAAGCATTTGACAAAATCCAGCACACTTTTATGATAAAATTCCTTAACAAAATAGGCATAGATGGGACATTCCTGAAAATTATTAAGGGTATATATGATAAACCCACAGCCAATATCATACCCAATGGGGAAACACTGAAGCATTCCCGCTTAGAACAGGAACCAGACGAAGTTGCCCACTGTCTCCACTTCTATTCACCAGAGTGCTGGGAGTCCTTGCCAGAGCTATCAGACAGGAGAGGGGAATGACAGGCGTCTGAATGGGGGCAGAAAACGTCAAACTCCGACTCTTTGCTGATGAGATACTATTATATCTAGAAAATCCCAAGGATTCAACCAAGAGACTCCTGGAATTGATAAACGAATTCAGTCTCAGTATGCAAAATTACTGCGCACAAATCAGCGGTATTCATAAATGCCAATAACAGTCAAGCTGAAAATCAAATCAAAGACCCAACACCTTTCACAACAGCACCCAAGAAAGTTAAATATTTAGAATATATTTAAGGAAGGAGATGAGAGACGTGTATCGGGAGAACTACGAAACAGTGAGAAAAGAAACTGTAGAGGATCTAAACACATGGAAATGCCTACCATGCTTCTGGATTGGCAGAATCAATATTGTTAAAATGTCCATTCTACCTAAAGTGATCTACAGAATTAATGCAATCCCTATCAAAATTCTGCCATCATTCTTTACAGATTTAGAAAAAAATAATTCTATGTTTCTTCTGGAACCAGAGAAGACCTCGTATAGCCAAAGCAATCTTAAGCAAAAAAAAAAAATAAACAAATAAATTGGGAGGCATCAGTCTGCCAGACTTCAAACTTTATTACAAGACTATACTAACAAAAACAGCATGGTACTGGCACAGGAACAGAGATAGAGACTTTTGGAATAGGATGGAGATCCCAGACATAAAACCATCCTCATATTGTCATCTAGTCTTCGACAAAGCAGACAAAATATACGTTGGGGAAAAGAATCTCTAGTCAATAGGTGGTGCTGGCAAAAGTGGATATCTACATACAGAAGACTGAAACTAGATCCCCACCTCTCACATAAATCAACTCATGACGGATAACAGACTTAAACCTGAGACACGAAAGCTTAAGAATCCTTGAAGAAAATATTGGGAAGACTCTTTTAGACACCAGCCTAGGTAAAGAATTTATGAAGAAGACCCCCAAACCAATCGTAGCAGCAACAAAAATAAACAAATGGGACCTGATCAGATTAAAATGCTTCTGCACAGCCAAGGAAACTATCATTAGAATGAACAGACATTCTACACAATGGGAGAAAATATTTGCTTTCTACACATCCAATAGAGGGCTGATAAGAAGAATCTATACAGAACTTAAGAAAATCAACAAGAAAAAATCAAACAACCCCATCAATAAATGAGGAAAGGACATGAACAGAAACTTTTCAAAGGAAGGGAGACTAATGGCCAGCAAACATATAAAAAACGTGCTGAACAACTCTAATCATTAGGGAAATGCAAATCAAAACCACAATGAGATATCACCTAACTCTAGTGAGAATGGCCCAAAATAACAAATGCTGGCGTGGATGTGGAGAGATTAGAACATTCATACACTGCTGGTGGGACTGCAAAGTAGTACAACCCCTGTTGAAAGTAATTTGGAGACACCTCAAAGAGCCAAAAATAGAAATACCATTTGACCCAGCAATCCCACTACTGAGCATCTATCCAAAGGAACAAAAGACATTCTACAATAAAGACATCTCCATTCAAATATTTATAGTAGCACAATTCACAATTGCCAAGAAGTGGAAACAACCCAAGTGCCAATCAACACATGAGTGGATTAATAAAATGTGGTATGTATATACCATGGGATACTACTCAATTACAAAAATCAATGGTGAACTGGCACCTCTTATACTATCCTGGATAGAGATTGAGCCCATCCTTCGAAATGAGGTATCACAAGGATGGAAAAACATGCACCACCTGTACTCGCCATCGAATTGGAACACTAAGGTGTTCACATGGAAGTAATACTCGTTGGGTGCCAATCAGGTGGGGGACTGGGGCTGGGGGGGAATCCACAACTAACGGAAGCAGAACACACCGTTATAGGGGAAGGACATGCTTGTAGCCCTCACTTGGGTGAGGCAAATGTATTACATGTAACCAAAATGTTTGTACCCCCATAATATCCTGAATTAAAAAATTCAAATATTTGCTTGATTTAAGTATTTAAAAAGTGCTGTGAAACTGCCCATCAATAGCCTAATTTTACAGTAATTAAGATAAAAATGCTGTAAGTAACATAGCAATTAAAGATATACTTTTATGTAGAAAATGACAAATATTTTAATTTAAAATCTAATCTAAATACTATAGGTTTATTTAATTCCTCAAACTTATTTATCTTGGATTGCTTTTAATAATAAACATCTATTTGTGGTTAAGTGCTTGGATGGCAATCATTGACTTGTGATTAAGGGTGGAAAATTCAAGATGGTACAAAAAACTTTAAAAGGGTTATGAACAATAGCCAAACTAAAATCAACTAGAAAGTAAGCCAAAGCACCTTGCAATATGCCTTTAGTTATTAGGAAATAAGATTCAGTCTCTAAAATCTAACTTAAGTGCTGCTTTTAAAGAAATTTCAAACCTGTCATTTTAGTTCCATATATTGAATAATGTTAATATACAGGTATCTCTTGAAAATGACAGCTGCAGGGACTTGAAGAAAATGGAAAATTTTCACTTTCCTCTCTTTATTAACACAGATAATTATGACCTTTATTTACCATGCATAGGTCGTTTTAACAACACAGTATTTCACCAAATGAGAAACAAGAATTATATCAGAAATCTGAAACCCAAAAGAAAGAAGACAATATAACTAACCTCAATCAAGTAGGTCTCCAAGTTGGCATCTGAAGTTCATGGGAATGAGGAAAAGAACATTGAGTTTTCTCTTGCAGAAAGCTCTCTGTGAAGACCTAAGCCATTATGAACAGTTCCAACAGAAGGTGCTTCTGTGCCTGTCTTCATAGCTCGAGTGGGAAAGCAAGTTCCAGTCCCCTGTGTCTCCTCAACAAGATTGCGACTGGACACTGCTAGTCGCTCAGGAGTTCTGCGAAAACTGCAAAAGACAAATGTTTAGTATTTCATTTTTTCCTAAATGATGGCATTTTTAAAAAAAATTACCATAAGAGTAAATGGAATTTCCCATTAAATAGTGTTTTAACTGTGAAAATGTATCACAGCATGCCTACTGTATGCAGTTATAGTTTTACAATTGTTCTACAGAAGTATGTGTGTGTGTATATATATGTAGTATGTGTGTGTTTATATATATACTTATACATATATATAAATAGGAGAATTTCTACAAAATAAGTAATTCAAGTAAAGCAAGGAGGGGAGAGAAATCTCTCTCAATGATGTATGGCTTAACAGGTAACACTTGCTGCCCCCTGGAATGGCCTTATTTATAAGATTCTTGAGGATTCCATTAGAAATACTTGTATTTAAAGGGTAAGGGATAATGAACATTATGAATGTGTTAGTTTGCTTGACTATAATAGCCATGTCTCCATGTACAAATATATCCAAACATCATGTTGTACTCTTTAAATATATATCATAAATGGATTATCCCTAAAAAAGGTAGAAATAATTGTATTTAGTAAACCAATGTAAAGAAGTTAATTTACTGAATGTCAAAATGTGCCTAGAGTAGTCATACTCCTTTATTTTTTCAGTTTAAGTTGTAATCTTCCAAAAAGTAGTTAAACTCGTAATATTTCTATGAGCAGAATGGTGACAAGCAATTGTATAACAATAATACCAAGTTATAAGGCTTGAAAAATACTTCAAGGAAAGACTATCAGGTAAGGTTAACTACACAAGAATATTAAGGGGGTAAAAACCATATATAACTAAACAAGAGGGAGAGTCATAAACTGCCCTGGACTACCATTTTTAAAGATAGTTCATTTATTAACATTGTTTTCCAAAATTCTGTTATCTAGTTAGCTTTCACTTCCCACTAATCTCATGAACCTACCTCACTAAAAAGCATGCATTCAAGGCAAATTAATGATCTTAATTTATTTTCTACTCCATATTTTGACTTACTTTTTTGCTTTCTTCAACAAATATTTCCTAGCTTTTCATTCTCCTTGATACAGGGGGTTATACTTTTCCACTTCTCCTTGAGAAAATTTCATGTTGGAGATTTCAGATTCCAGATTTTTAATTGTCACTTCTGTCTGACTCCTTATTGAAGCCACATGATCCTCTTTTATCTGTTCTATGTATTCTTCAGATGCCGCTTGTGACTAAAACACATAAAAAGGATACATTTTTAGAATCCTTTCACCTGAACAATTCCTGTATATTTGTTTCCTTTACTTTTGAATCAGAGAGCTATTTTATTTTGTCTGTTTATTTATATTTTTAGAGACAGTGTCTGTCTTTTATTTATTTATCTCTACTTTTAGAGATAGTGTCTCTGTCACTGCAGCTGGAGTGCAGTGGCCAGATCATAGTTCACTGCAGCCTCCGAATTCCTGGGCTCAAACCATCTTCCTGCCTCTGCCTCCTCAGTAGCTGGGAATACACATGTGCAGCACCATGCCTGGCTAATTTTACTACTTTTTGTATAGATGGTATCTTATTACGATGCCCAGGCTTATCTCCAATTTGTAGTCTCAAGTGATACTCCCAGGCTGACCACCCACAATGCTAAAAGGACACCCATTCTCCGAGAACAACTTTAAATATGTGACAAAAGAAGCTGAGGTTTAATATATTGAACATCAATTATCAACTAAATTGATAATTTAATCGGAATTATAAAAAAATGAATCATTACTAAATTAGTACTCATGAATTCTAATAATCCAAAGAATAATATAATCAAATTAAAATTTAAAAAGTTGAGCAATGTAACTTAAAAAGAAACTCGAGAGTACAGTATAATTTCTAAATCACAATTTTTTCTTTTCCTAATAGTATTGTTTTATGCTAACTGGCCTTAATAATCAAATGATTGTCTAAGGAGCTTCAATATTCTCAAAGATGAATTTATTTATAATGATGATAGAAACTAAAAGATTTAAAGGGAGAAACATATGCCACCTTCCTTCTAGAAATCTACAAAACCAATTGCTATAACGGAAGTAGAGGAAACACACACAATGAACACATCACAGTATCATCTGCAGTGAAATGAATGAAAGTGCGTTTCACACTTAACTAACCTGCAAAAATAGATTGACTTATTTTTTCTACAACATCCTGTGTTGCTCTTTCTTCAATGTCGTCCTTATACATTTTAGTTTCACCAAGATCTACCATCTGTTGCATACGGTTTTTGAGGTCCCAAAATTCTTTTTCCAACTTCATGTTCTCTTTCTCTAGCATCTCACATTGTTCTTGTGTTGCTTTCATAGAGAATAATTCCTCTTGATCAACTTGAGTCTTGGCATCCAGATAGCGACATCTTGAACATACATTTTCCAGAGATTCCATAATGTCATCAACCTGCATGAATAAAATAATGTAGTTTAATAATGAAGGAAGTAGGCTGAGAATAGGGTATCAGAAAACTAATAACACATTTTGAAATACATTGAGCTGCAATAAAATGCTATCTATACTGTAGTAGATTCTTCAAAGATGGACATTTGAATGATTCAGAAAATCAAGAGCAAAGTTTAAACCACTGGGATTCACAAAATACATACTTTACTCTTTCACACAACATTTACACTTGATCTTAGGACATTGTCTATGATTAATTCAATTCTTTCTTCCTTAAACTCTCTTAGTAGGAAGTCTTATACCCGTTCCTCCATCATTATTCCCAAAAAATTTCTAAAGAAATTTTAGGGACATTACACTGAAGTATTTTTATGAACTGCAAAGGTTTTACGCTAATTTAATTGCTTTCCAAGGAGCAATGATTCCTGGAGTTACAAAGCAATCATGTCTTGTTATAGAAGTTTAATGACAAGATCTATACTCTCTTTTTAATAAAAATGCCTTAATTCTACAGCACTGTCTTGTAATCCTTTGTTACTTTACACAGAATAAGGTAGCATACCAAACAAAAACAAATGAAAATACTTGCTGGGATTTCGGTGGTACTGAGTTGGAACAAATTACTTTCCTTTAGATGGAATGCTGATTTGATTTATAACAGGTGAGTGAAATAGTGCTTTTAAGGCACGTCTAAAATTTTTTTTGATATAACTCCCATGAAATTCCCTCTCCAGAGTATGGGTTGGCTTTAGTAACCAGTTTCTAGTGACTATAATGTGACAGAACTGCTGTGTGACTTATAAGGTTAGGTTAGAAAATGTAATTCTGCTTCCACCTGACTTTTCCCCTCTGGGTAAGCTTGTCCTTCGAATCCAGCCACAATATTGTGAGGAAGCACAATCCACATGGTGAATCCTTGTATAGACATTTCAGCTGACTGCCCCAGCTAGAGTGCCAGGCAAAAGAGTAAGCTTCAATGGCCAGACATATGAATGAACATGCCTTTAAATGAGTCTAGTCCCCAGCTTCAAGTCACCCCCGCTGTTGTGATATGAAGAAGAAATGAGCTGGCCCTACTCAGCCTTCGCTAAAACTGAAGATTGTGAACAAAGTAAATGTTTTGAGACACTGAATTTTGAGGTGGGTTATTATACAGCAATAGATAATTGATACAGATACTGATATTAAATATGGGGTGTTGTCACTAAAAAACAACAACAACAACTGTTAAAACATGTCAGATACCTTTACACCAGGAGGAAGGTGGAAGCTGAAAGGACCTAGACATGAATAAGAATGAAAACCAAAAGGCCTCCAAGGAGACAGTCAGTGGAAGCGTGATGGCCCTTGAAGAGACTGACAAGAAGGCTTACATGGACAGTGGAGAAAATGATACTAAAACCTGGAGGAAACTGCACTGCTGCTCCACAGAGGGTGAAAGTAAAATCAATGCAGGAGATAAGCTAAAGAAAATTAAATATCAAGGATCCAGGACTTTCTGGATTCAAATACCTGTTTCCCATTTGCAGCCTCTCCACATGTCGATTTACCAAACATAGATGATCCCTGACTTACGACGGTACAGATCACAATTTTGTGACTTTAAAATGGTGCAAAAATGTTATACATTGAGTACACCCATCTGGAATGGTGGTAGGTCCTGCACTTTAAGCCCGAGCCTGATGCCATATTAAAGGACACTTGTGGCTGGTTATTGAGCTGGAATTGATGTATTTTTGAAGTAGGAGGAATATAAAGAAAAAATGTAACCAGAGGGTAGCTTGTGCTGGTTTTAAAACATTTTTCCATTCATTCTTTCATATTCATGCCATAGACAGAGACATCATCGACAGAGCTGAGGGAGGCAACCAGAACTTGTATCCTCCACAGAGAAGAACCAAAACAATTAGATGACCACACCTTGAACAAAGCCTCTAAGAGAGAGCTCTGGAATTCAGCAGGGAAGTAATAGGAACCCATGGAACCATGGAAGCAAAAGAAAGGGAAGAAGCCACTCCAGCTGGGATCAGCTCAGAGCCAGGCCAGACTTCCTATTGTGGGGAAAAGGGAAGGGAATGAACCCCAGTGATCCACATTCCCCCGAGGACACCTGCAATCCAAGCCACAGGGGAGCCCTCAGCCCTCACAGGCCCTGAACTGAGCATAGGGAGCTCCTGAGAGGCAATTCATGCTGAGTCCCACGTACCCTCTGAGAGGGTGCAATACAATGCCATGTTAAGAGCCAAATCCTCACTGGGCTACATCCTGCCCTGGGGCTCAACAGCCGCCACATGTCCTCCCTGGCACCCCACTGACATCCCACTATGTTCCCGTAGAGGGTTAAAACATCGTGTACCTGCTGAACCCAGCAGTGCAGATGGGCTCCAAACTTTACATCACACACCACCCTAACCCCCTGAGAATTAGGGGTTCTGGCCCAGGAGGGAAGCTGCCCAAGGACAAAGGGTGCGTGTGCACCAGAGCTAGGGGGCCACTTGACTGAGGCCACTGACTATGAAAGCGACTCTGCCTCCTCCAGAGGCAGGGCCATGGTGCACTTGTGCACACCTTCAGGGGACCCGAGGACTGGCTAGTTCATATATACCATCAAGGAGCCTGAGAACCAGCCTACCTAACCTGCTGTGGCCAGCACCTGCATGTACCATATGAAAGCCTGAAAACAAGGGCAACTAAACTGCCTTTGCTGCTCCTCCAGCTGCACCCACAAACACCTTCCAGGGCCCTGAGGATCAGTTCATCCCTCCTAGGCTAGCACACATTCTGGGGCCTGAGGGCGGGCCTATGCCATATGCCACCACTGCCGTGGCACCCACAGCCTCGGGGCCTGAGGATTGGCCACCCATCATGCTGCTTCCAGGGCCCATGGACACTGTCAAGGAGCCCAGAGACAATCCTACTGTCCAGCACACAGTTGAGGAGCCTAAGGACAACCCTGCCAAGCTGGCCACTGCTGACAGCTCCTTACACATGACCTCAGCAAACCTATCGACAGGCCTGCCCACCACACTGCTGTAAGTGCCCACCTAAATGTACCACCTAAGGGCCCAGGGACTGGCCAAGCACTGCTATCATAAAATTGATGACACAATTGCCACCTAGGAGCCCACTACTGCCATCACTGGTTCTGCTGCACACCACAAGGTGGCCCAAAGTTCAGCAACCTGCCACCGCTAACACATACCTGTATCACTGGGGTGTGTGTCCTAAGAATAAGGTCTTAGTGCTACAGAGAACCAGGGACCAGGTCAGAGGCACATCTACTGTGAACTAAAAGATGATGGATTATCTGTTTGCCATGAGGAAAGCTGAAGCTCAGATCTAACCTCTTTCTTAAACAGCAAAAAAGCATAAATTATTCTATGAATTATAATGACTTAATAAAACATAATCCATTGAATAGCAGACTCAGTCAGTGGAGCCTGTGATCAAGATTTTATGGAAATGGGAGTCAAGAGGGAGTCCCTAGGCCAGAGACTAAAGTTTGAATAAAAGGTCAAAAAATAAACAAGGGACTCTGCCCTTGTAACCCTGACTTCCCATGTCATGGAGTCAGCAAGGCATCAGCTGGCCACATGCTCCTTCAAAAAGCAAAACATGAAGGTAAAGATTTTCCACTACATTCATTTCTAACTAAAAGAGAACTGGGAATATGCAACACGATTAAGAAAAGAACTCTTGTAAAATCTGATTTGGTGTTGGCATAAGGATAGACATAGAGCAATGATTTGAATTATTAATCCAAAAATAAACCCTCACATTTACAATCAATTGATTGTCAAAAAGGGTTACAAACCAATTAAATGGGGAAAGTACAACTCTTCAACAACTGATGCTGGGAAAACTGCATATCCACATGTCTTAGAATAAAGTTGGACTCCTTCCAAAGACCGTATCTAAAATTTATCTGCAAATATAAGAGCTAAAGGTAAGAGCTAAAAGTATAAAACCTTTAGAAGAAAACAGAAGCATAGTTCTGTGTGACTACATTTGGCAGTGACTTCTTAGCTATAACACCAAAAGAAAAAACAGATTAACTCAACTTCATCAAAATTGAAAACTTCTGTGCTTGAAGACATACCATCATTAAGAAAGTGGAAAGGCAAACCACCGAGAGGGAGGATACAGGATATATAAAGATCTCTTACAATTCATAAATAAAACAGAAAACCCAGTTTAAAAGTAGGCAAAGGATGTGAATAGACATTTCCCCAGAGAAGATACATGGCTGGCTAATAAGCACATCAAAAAATGCTCAGCATCATTCCTCATTAGGGAAATACTAATCAAAACCACATGAGGTATTATTTCACATCACTGGGATGGAATCTTTTTTTCACTTGATGGAAAATTAGGGTTGGCAAGGATGTAGGGAAGTTAGAGCCCTCGTATAATGTTTACGGGATTGTAAAATGGCACAGCCACTTTGGAAAATATACTGGCAGCTCCGTAAAAGGTTACAAATAGAGTTTTCATATGACCCAGCAATTTGACTCCTAAGTACATACCTAAGTGAAATGGAAAGATATGCATACATAAAAACTGTATATGAAAGTTCACAGCAGCATTATTAATAATAGCCAAAAAATGGAAATGACCCAAAGGTCCATCAACCAATGAATGGATCAATAAAATGTTTGGAATATCCATGGAATGAAGTATTACTCAGCAAAAAGACATTAGGCACTGATACATTTTTGCAGGATGGCTGACTAGAAAGCATTTACAGCACAACTTATCCTCATAGAAGAACCAAAATCATGTGCAGACAATCACACTTTGAATATATTACACAAGAGGGAACACAGGAGTTCAACAGAAAAGTGAAAGGAAATTAAAAATTCTGGGAAGCACAGGGAACATAAGCAGCCCATAGGGCCGGAGCCAGCTGAAAACTGGGAGTGAATCCAGGATGCAGGAGAAGGTGACCGAGTTTCTTCCTGTGGTCCACGTTCCCAGTGGGGAATCACATAATCCAGGCCATAGGAGAGCACCTTAAACCTCCCAAGCCCAAGTGTAACTTAGGAAGCAGCCAGAAGAGTGTGAGAGGAAATAAAAACAATGTAATATTTAGGGCTGCGTTGTTCTGCATAGGCTAGACCAGTGCTGAAGTGTAAGGTCAGGGAGAAAGCTTCATGAAGAAGAGGAAATTGTGTGCCAGGTCTGAATAAATGAGGCCAGATGAACAGAAACTGAAAAGGCAAAAGGACAGTGTGAGTGTGGCAAAGAGATGTTGAAATCATCCCAATTAACTGTGAGAATAAACTCCAGTGGCATGGAAATAACAACATGCATCCACACAGTAACTTGGAAATTAATGTTCATAGCCACATTATTCATAATAGCCAAAGAGTGGAAGCAACCTAAAGGTCCACCAACTAATGAATAGGTAAGTGGTATAGCCATACAGTAGAATATTAATCAACAATAAAGAGAAATGAAGTGTTGACATGTGCTACAGCGCAGATGATCCCTGAAACATCATGCTAAGTGAAGGAAGCCCATCCTAAAGTAATATATCCTATGACTATTTTAATGAAATGTTCAGGACAGGCAAATCTATGCAGGCAAAAAGTACACAATGGTTTCCCAGAAAGGGGAAGGTGCAGAGATACGGGGAAGCAGTTCATCTCTAAAACCTGGACTCAACTGTCAAAATAACCCACATAATGGAATCTTAACTTAAAATCCTCATTTCAGATAGGAACATTTCCATTTATCTACTTCGTCATAGTCTTAAAATGTAGCAACATAAGATATTAAAATGGTATTTTCAGCACTATAAGTCTCCATTATTAATATTAGTTTATATCTACTGAAAAATTGTAAATTAACCCAGAAAAATCTCATAGGTGACACAATGTCTTTATTCAAAGTAAAGCATTTCTCATCTCTAACTTTTATTAGCTGGAAACTAGGTACATTTCCAGGCTGGTATTGCAAATACATTCATCATCTTGATATTTTTATACTTAAGTAGATTCAAGGTTTGGCCATAACCAAATACCTTACTTTAAATTTTCTTTCTAGAAGTTTGAGAAGTATGTATCTTTCTTGATACTTAACTTCTTCTGCTTTCCCTTTTCCATGTTGATATAGTCTTTCCTTTAATTGATTAAATTCATTTCTTAAGGGGTTTAATCTTTCTTCTACCAGGAGACTTTGGTTTCCCCTCTCAGCTTCAAGGTTTTTCGCATTATCAGAAAATTGGTCTTGCATATTATTTACTGCCTTGTCCTTATCCTTAGCTTTGTTTTCAGCACCTTCCAGTTGCTGGCCAAGCAACATATTTTCACTTTCTGGTGGAGATAATCTCTCCTCTAGAGATTCCTGCTTTGCAATGGATTTTTTCACTTGACCTTTGTTCATTTCCAGAGCTTTGTTTCATTTCTGTTGTTCCACACTCTGTTTGCCCTGGGTCTCCTGGTACACATTCTAAAACCAAAGCCTCTTCTGCAAGGACATCTCTTGTGTAATAAGAGTTCATTTTCTAGTCTATAGATTTTATTTTCAGCCTCAGAAAGGTTTTGAGAAAGGATCCCCTTGTTTTCCTTTAGATTAGATACACAAAAGTTCATTTGTCCTTTAAATAAATTGGTTCATTTCTTGATCTCTCCAGAGAAAATTCTTCATCTCTTTTGGATGCCTCAGTTTGATCAAGGTCGTCCACAGTAGTAGTCAGTGGAGAATGGTAGGATTCCACTTCTCTTTGCAGTCTTTCCTTCTTTTGTTTTTCGTTCTCCAGTTGAGCGTTTAGTATTGCATTTTCAGATATCAGAATGGCAAGCTGTGCAACATACTGAGGTATTGTGTTTGCTATTCTTTCCCCAGTCCACTGTACGGTCATTTCAAGGTTCTCATTCTTGTACAATTCTTGTACAATTTTAATGGCCTTGAAATATTTCTCTTCCTTTTCCTGGTTCTACATTTGTATTCTGTCTCTTTGCATTCTTAGCATGGCAGTATGTTCCCGCAACCTGCAATTCTGATGCAACAGATCCTATTCTTTTTCATAACTCTGAGACATCTAACTTTTTAGTTAGTACTGAAAACAATGACATATCATGATTTCCTCTGAAATTAAAGGAGAATCTGTCCATTTATACAACAAAAGGGTTGCAATAAGTGGATATCCAACTAGAAAAAGAAGTTGGATCAAAACCTCACACCTTATACAGCATAAATGCCCAAAAGTTCAAAAAGTTATTTCAAGACAGGGAATCCGTGAAAGTGAAACCCCTGGAGAATTTTTAAGAATCTCAAAATTGCAACAGTCTTTTTCTGAATTACAACAGACTCGGGCACAAAATGAAAGATTTATAAATCTGACTACAGTCAAAAACTGTATTTAGACTTACCCCACAGTGAGAGCCTTAGCTCTGCATATATTCAGACAGATAAAATTTCCTTGCAGATAGTCTACTTTTCTAATATTTCATATTCAGTTATAAGAATTACACTGATTGATGAATAATATATATCTAGGCACTGAACTACACCATTTCTACATACATCAATGTACTCATTTAGTTATCACAATTCTAAAAAGGAGAGGTTAAAAATGTAAGCAAGCTGTGGGATTCCCCCCAGGTCTTCTGACTCCACTTCTAGCAAGTTACAGTTACTTGTTTCATATAAACAGATAAGCAGAAAGGAAGCCTTTTATTTCAAAACACTAATGGTAAATAAGATAAAATTTACAGACCTCTTCTTAGAAAATCAGGAATTGCCGTTGCAATAGCCCTTGTTTCCTCTTTATGTTTGAAACAGTAATCAGTGTGAAAATACACTCAACTATTTTATTAGGAACAAAATACTTATCAAGAAATTCTCTCTAAGTATATATTATGGCATATTATTGTTTGCAAAGCCTCTTTGTACTGAAATAGGATACTGCTTGGTACAAATTGTTACTCTTCTCAAAAGTGAGGAGAATGACATCCTAAATATGGGGTCTGAACTGGCTGTCCTTTTCTTCTTACCTGTTGGCGGAAGTGATAAACTAACCTTTCCATTAACACATCAAGGGGATAGAATCACTTCCCAAAATTAGAACATATATTGTTAGTAGCAAAGACTGAGATTATGAAAAGATCATCGATTCCTATGAACCACATTAAAAGCCTCTCCTTTGGACAAGGTCTTGTGACATTCAATGACTTGACTTTTGTAGAGAAATGGAGTTGAATTGAAAACAGTATTTTTTATCCAATGGGACAAAAATGCCACAAACACACATATATACACACACACACACACACACAGACACACGCACACAGCTAAAAATCCTCTATACTTTCTAAGATATAGTCGCATTTTTAAATATTAATATATATACAAATATTAATGCATACACACACATATTAGAAAATGATTAAATAAAATACCTCTGAATTCCTTTTCTTTAAAACCATTTCTGTCTCCTTTTGTTTTCAATGGTGATGGGCCAGAATCCCTTCTTGCAATAGTCCAGCATTCTGTTTTTGGTGAAGCTGCCTCTGAGTCTCATTGTACTTTTGTGCAAGTTAGAGAGATACATTAAGTTTTTGGTGTAATAGAATCAGCTGAACAAAACAGTCTAAAACCTTAAGAACAAAACCTTTAATAAAACTGTTAAAAGGAAATAGCCTATTGAAACACAAGGACCTTTGCCTCTCAAGAATTACTCAAATTTTAATTGAACTAATGGCAGCTAAATTCATCAAAGAGCAATAGTTTTAAATAAAGGTAGATATACTATTATAAAAAATCTTTCTAAAACATTAAACTAGTTTAATTATAGTTTGAAAGCTGTTTAGACTGTATTGAATACTAATATAATAACACCTAAATTAACACTGTAGTTAGTAAACTCAACTTACCCTCCATTCCTTCATGCACAAAACATATACTGAGCATCTATTAGATACCAACATTTATAATAAATAATTTTAGGTGAAAACATCATAGATCATTCTAAGATAACTTTTGTTTTAAACCTAAATAATATATATTTAATCAAATGGATATTGTAAGTAATATTGGTGACATAACATTAAAAATATAAATTTTTTACCAAAGATTAATTTACCTGAAACAATGTCTTAATATACTCATTTCTGTGTTTAGTGTTTTCAGAGCCTGCTCAGATTGTTCTTTCACTTCAGCTTCTTTCCTATATTTCTCTTCTTTTCTTCTTAATTTTTCCCTAGTGTTTTTAAGTAACATGTCAGCATTTCTTCTCTTCTCTTCTTCTTCTTTTAAGGTCAATCTGCAGGTAAATACGCTTATCTTTTAAAATTTGTTTTGTTAGAAAATACAAGGTTCATTTTATGATCTGCCTCTTCATATGTTGGTCAAATTATCCTAATAAAATTTCTATGTTCTTGAATATTTTTCTTCTAATTCTCATGTTTTTAGTTTCTCACTTCAATCTCTTCCAAGGGACTTGAAAGGTATTGATGAAAGAACCATCTGCTAATTGTTAAGTTTCTGTTACTGGTAACTCTGGCAAATATTATGGAAAGGAATATTGGAAATGATTCAGTAAAGTTACAAGGTAAAAATTACCCTTTTTCACGCAATCATAATTACTTCTCAATTAGGGCAGATCATTTAGATTTAACTAATTAGAAAAAATGTTACTGTTTATAAACAAGTTTATACATTCAATAGAAATAAACTTTCATGTTCATGAAATCTTGTAGGTATCCCTAACAATAATTTACAGTGTAAGATAGCACCTTCAGATGTCTTTCATGCAACATGTATGTACAGATTACTATAATCCAAGACTACCCTAAGGAGTCTAATACCTGTCATCCCACACCTTTTACATTATGTTTTCTGAGGGGTAACACATTGTTCATTGTTATATATTTTCTAAATAATTTTAAAGTCCCTTTGGAACAGGAGAGGATCTAATATTTAATTAAACAACACAGGATAATATGTATTTTCAACATAGAATTTTGACTTAATTTTATCTGTGTATGAGAGATGTTGAAGAAACTAGTCAGTAATCACTTTCCATGTTACTTTTTTGTCCATACATATTCAGAATAAAACTGTGTAAAATTTTTAAAAATTATTCTGGGTTGAGAAAAATGGCCATTTCACATTCTGTTGAATTGTAAATCAATGCAAACTTTCTTGAGGAAAAAAATAAAATTGATCAAAGATCTTTTATAAAATGTTCTTATTTTTTAACCAAAAAATTCTATATTGATGAATTTATTCAAAGTAAATAATTAGAAATGTGGGAAAGATTTATATCAAAGCTGTACTTTGTAGCATTCATTACAATAAAATAATTTTTTAAAACCCAAAATGTAATTTCTTGAATAATGATATTTCCATATGGTGAACTTCCATATAGCCATCAAAAGTTGGATTTCAAAGAATATGCATTTAATTATTAGATGTATTGACAATTAAGAACTTATTGCATTGTTTTGAAGAATTTCACATTCTACGACACCAAAATTTTGCCCCTGTTCAGCCCCAAAAAGTAAGTCAGAGAGTACACAAATTCTCCCACATATCTTTGGTATACAGTAAACAGTACAAACATTTCTTTAAAACTAGGATGTCATACCACAAACTACAGAGTTCATGTTCCCATACAACTTTCTGATGCTCTGTGATTTTATTTCTTTTGTTTCACAGAGCTCCTCTTGTAGTACTCTAACCATGTTTTCCATCCTTTTAATTTTCTCTGTAAGTCTTTCACAGTGATTGTTTTTAAGTTCTATTACTCTAGCACATGAAAGAACCACATCTTGCATTTTCAAGAAGCTAGCAGAATCTGTATTAGTGAGAAAACAAGATAGACATAAAATATGAGTACTTTTTGCATATAAAGGACTGTATGTTTAACATTCACCCATTCATACACTGAACAAATATATATTGAGTGCCTACAAAGTGGAAGACATTATACTCAGCTCTGCAGATAAAACAGACATCTGTTCTTATTTAAATGCTTCCAATGTGGTGAAGAACAAAGACAAAGTAAGTGACAATTATAAACTCAGACAGATACTGTAAGAAAACTGAGTTCTATGATCACATAAGAAAAACTGATCTACACTGGGCCCAGGGAAGCTTTCTCTGAGGAAGAGGTGGCTACGCTGAGAAAGGAAGGATGGAAAGGAACCTATCAAAATGGGAGAAGGAAACATTCTATGGACTGTGCCGAAGCTCTGCTGCAATCTTCTTCCAAGCCAAGTTAGAGTAACAAGTGCTGGCTGTCCTTATTACCTGAAAGAACCACAACCAAACAGGTAAAGTACATTAAACAAGGATTTTCAAGACAGTGGACCTTCAGGCAACAGAGACCAGGATCCCTGAAAGAAAGGAAACAAGTCAAGTAAGCCTTATGAATACCCCAGCTCTCTGCCTTGACACATGGTCCAGGCCATGACTAAGGGAGGAAAAACCTCAGGTAGAGTCTCCCAGACTCCCTGAGTTGAGTTGATGAAACTCAGAGTCTGGTAAAACCAAGGCAGATAGAGATCATGGGAGAGAACACTGGAGAGGAGAGAGCAGCACAGGGAAAGAAACTTGGAGATCTGCAGAGATCCCCCATTGGGTATTTAGCAGAGTAATGAACAGTGCATGTGTGCTAGGAAACTACCTAACACCAAGCAGGAAAAAAACGGTTAAAAGAAATAGAGGAAACCATGCCTGGTGTTCACACAGTGCCAGGAAGAGTGGCCATTCCCATGAGCCAGGCTGGGAAAAAAATCATACTCCAATAAACAATCAAATTAAAATTTTAAAAATATTTACAACTTCATCAAACAATGAAATACAGATAAAACTGGTAAAACAAGAAAAACCTGTATACTAAAAACTATAAAATATCACTGAAATAATTAAATACAACTTATATAAATGGAAAGATACCCTCTGGTGCCAGAAAAATTGAGTATCAATAACCAAAAATGAACTCAAAATGGAACATAGATCCAAATATTAATATAAGCCCTAAAACTATAAAACTTCTAGAATAAACCACAGGAGAAAGTCTTTGTGATCTTTTGCTGGGCAAAGGGTTTTTAGACATGACATAAAAAGCAAATCCATAATTGAACAAATAGATAAATTGGACTTTATCAAAACTATAAACTTTTTCTATTTAAAAGATACTATTAACAGAATGAAAAGTCAAGCCATAAACTGGGACAACGTCCTTGTGAAAAAAAAAAAAAAAAGGACATTGTTAAAAAAGTAAAAGTATCCAAAATATATTTTAAAAAACCTCTGAAAACTCACCAAATAAGAACACAAACTAACTTTTTAAGTGGCAATAGAAGTGAAAAGAAAGTTCACAAAGAAGTTATACAGATGGCCAATAAGCACATGAGAAGATGCTCAACATTATTAGTTATTAGGATAATGCATATTGAAACAATTGTAATATGCATAATACACACGTATCAGAATGCCTAAAAATTAATGTTTGTGACAATACAGAGCAACTGGAACTGTCAGATACTGCTGATGGGAATGGAAAATTGTAGATATACTTTGGGAAACAATTGAGTAGTATCTTAATAATAGAATATAAAGTGGTATGAGAAGACTTTTGCGTGTGATGTTAACTTGACAGTGGTGATGGTTTCACATGTCTCCATATACGTCAAAAATTGTCAAACTGTATATTTTATATGTGTGTTTATCATACATTAATTATACCTCAAGAAAGCTATTGATTATAGCGACAAACATCTAAGACAGTGGCTGAGACACAGAGAGAAAGAAGGGTAGAAAATAATGGAGGATAACGCTGGAGAATTGAGATTTTTAACATTATAGCAATGAGAAGTGATAGCTGCATTTTAAGCAAGTGAGGACCATGATCAGATATGATTTTTCGAAATATATAATTATGGTTGAAGAGTAGACCACAGTTTGGGCAGCTAGGGTAGATGAGGAAACAGTTTAAAGTTTATTCCAGTATTCCCAGGGGGTGGTTAATGGTAACCTGCCCTTGAGTATAGGTATAGTGGGAAAGAGAGTCAACAAAAAGACTGTGAGGGCCATTCATACTGAGAAAAGCACAATAGAATTGTAATAACTCTTCGGCTCAGAGTGTACAATATACATTAGTTCTAATTCGACATTAACATAAAGTATATTTCTGGGATGAATGTGACTATAATATATCAGTGCTTTATGGTGCTGTGCTAAGGAATGGGTACATATATGTTACTATAGGATATGGAAGAAGGCCTTAGATTTATACAATGGTTCTACCTTTACAGTACATTCCAAGCTGTTCAACAAGCAACATAAAATGCTGATAATAAGAGGAAGGCAACTCACAATCCTCTGGGGCCATTTCAGATGACCAAGTTAAGTCATTATGGTCACCCATAGAATGTATTTGCTCTTTGACCTGCAAAATAAATAACACTACTTCAATATGTCTCCAAAATACTCATAGCATAAACAAAATGTACAGAAGTGCTAGTTTTCCAACTTTTATGTGTGTAAAATCACAGGTTCTTCTAAAAGGAACTGAGTTTTGTTCAAAGGATACCTTTATCAATGGCTACTGCTTCTTAATCACTTCGTCAAAGTAAATGTTTTTACAACAAAATATTATCTATTTTCTTATTTTATGTTGTAGAATCTATATTCTAACAATATTATTTTTGATAATTTATTTTTAAATACCTTGTTCTTCTCATTAGATGTTTGCTTGACAGGCCTGGAAAAACAAAACAATTTCTTTCAGGCAAATAATAAATATGTAAAATACAAAGAATAGCTAAAACTTTTTTATTCATAAAATGTCTAATTTTTATGTAAGGAAATTCATATGTAAATTTATTTCTCCTATTGAAAAGATTATGGGTAATATAAAATATAATTTTTACAAGGAAGTTTAAATGATACAAAATAATATTAAGAGATAAAGAAAATACATTAATAATATAACAAACAATTAAATTTAGATTAAGCTTTCTGACATTCAAAGCAAAAGGAGAAACATGTTATCTGCATTATTTGATAGAAAGAAACAATATTTTTATTGTTATTCTCCTTTTCACTAAAAACAAGCTTTTACTGGCACTAAAACCTATTTGGGAAATAATATTTATGTCCTTATATGAGGGAAATCCCTTTTAAATCATGTTATTAGCGAGCTTATTCAGGACTTACTATGAAGATACTATGCATTATTTTAAGTACTGTGCATGTGGGAAACTCATTTTTGTCCTCACAATAATCCTGTGAGGTAGGTAACACATTAGGTATTTCATAAAGGAAAAAGCTAGGCACAGAAAGGCCACAGAACTTGCGCAAGCCCACAAAGCTTGTCTGTAGCAGACCCAGCATTCAAACCCAAGATTTCTGGCTCCAAAGTATGGGTTTCACCATTTGGTGTGAAAGTATCACTTGTAACCAAAATGTCTGTATCCCCACAATGTCTTGAAATTAAATAAATAAATGAATAAATAAATAAATAAATAGTTTGTAAAAGGTGAGATGACAGCAGAGAAAACCATATTATCATTCCATTTCTGGCTAAAATCATGTATAATGATTTCTGAATCTTGTAAATGTTTTCTCAAAAGGTTTTATACTCAGGCAATTTTGGAAACCTACCTTTAATAAACTAAAAATTTATTTTTTCTACATAAAGTCATCAACAGGCATTCATTCACCTATTCAACTGTTCATTTATGCATTCAACAAATACTTATTCAGCATATAATACATATCAATGACACTGTTGGTACAAGGAAACTTTTTTTATACTTTAGAACTTTATAATCCAGAAGTAATAATCTGCGGTAGATAGTAAGAGTTTGTTTTTTTATTGCACTTGAAGAAAAACCTCCCTTCTCCCCAGAATCTAAATAATTATAAAGTTGACACATACACCTGATACTTTAGAGCACCTTACCAAATCATAGGTATTCATTATGCTACTGGCAAAGGTACTGTACTATATATATGGCCAAAAAGGAGTGTTTAAACTGTAATAAACATCCCTTAAGTGATTGTGTGTTTATTACTACACTTTTAAAATTCTATGTATTATAGTTTAACTTTTAGTTCATCATTGGCATCTTTAATTAGACTATATCATTTCTGAATCAATTTTGAAGAAATAACATCCTACTATAAAATCATACATGAATAGAACTTCTAAGGAGAATTCATTTACTACAAATGTTCAAAACATAATGTATCAAGCTTTCTAGTGCCTAGACATGTAAACAAAATTAAATTTCACATACATGTCCTTCTCTACTGGATCATTCCCAACAGCACACAAATATACTCTCTAAAAGCTTCTAGCTTAAAATAAATAAAGAAAACTCCCTTGAATACCACATTCTTCTTCAGTTACCACCTGTTTCTCCATTGCCTTTCCCAGGAACATTTCACTCGAGAGTTGTCTATGCTCTCCACTGCAGTCAGGGTTCCATGGCAACCATTTATTGAAACTGCTCCTTGTCCAAGTTCACTTGTCCTCATCCTTAATCAATCATTCCACAGGACTGATACAGTTCAGTATTCTCCTAGCTTTGGCAGACTACACTATTCTATTTCCAGTAAAAGTAATCACTGCTTACATTCTTTCACAAGGACATAAAGGGCATATAGATTTTATCTTCCTTCATTCTGTCTATTTCACTTCAAGTGCTGTCATCATTCACACCACCAGTTAGTAAACTAGCCTTCTCATACATTGCTCATCACAGATTAATTTAACGTCCATTTTTCATTTTCATTTTTCTTTCCATCCCTTATACTGCAATGCAGGACCAATACTTTAAAAACACACATAAAAGAGATAACGTTTTCTGTTAATTATATTGACAATATAGAGACAAATTTTAGAAAATTAGAGTCTTCTACATTTCATTTCTTAATTCATAAAACAGTTATGAAATCCCAACAACATGCAAGGAAATACATATTCCCTGCTTCAAAAAACATGTCAATTGCAATTATGATACAATATAATACATAAGAGTGGATCTTTCAGAAAAGTTCTATCTGAGCCCAAGGACGCCTTCATGGAATAGATAAAATGTAAAAGGAGCTCACCAGGCAGAAAGTAAGAGAAAGCCAACCTACTTAAGGAAAGACTGTGAGCACCAAGATGAGGCACATGGTGTCTAAGTGTTTCTTAGGAACTTGAAAGAAAAGTGTAAAATACATAGAAGCAAATGATGAGAGGTGAATGCTACGCTGACCTTGAATGCTACACTGAAAGCCTGGAGCTCACGGCCTACAAGCAATGATTCTTAGGCATAGGAGCAATAATTAGATTTGTGCTATATTTTTGGTTTTCTGTTTAAATATGATAATGTTTCATATCAAAAGTTATAAAATAGCATGAAGCACATACAACATGAATGTAAGGAATCAGAAAATATCTTCGGGGAAATCCTTACTTTTAGAATACCTATATATCATTCTATATGGTTTTCAAATGGTAATATTGTAATGAACTATGATTTTGTTTGAAAATAAAATAATTTATTGACTTTTGTATACTTTTAGCCTAGCTAATTCTAATGTAAATAGTTGGATTTACCAACAGAAAAGTGTATTTACTTTTCTTGTGGAATAAACACATGTGTAAGAAAATCACTATCATATACCTATATAAATTTACAAAGAAACTGAAATTTCCCACAGGAGATTATGTTAGGAGTTGAGAGTGAGCCCTTAAAAATATCAAAAACAAAGATAAAACTAACAGTTATAAAACAAATCATGTATGCTGGGCACAGTGGTTCATGCTTGTAATCCCAGCACTCTGGGAGGCCAAGGCAGGTGGATCGTGTGAGCTCAGGAGCTCGAGATCAGCCTGAGCAAGAGCTAGACCCCATACCATCTCTACTAAAAATAGAAAGAAATTAGTCGGACAACTAAAAATGTACAGAAAAAATTAGCCAGGCATGGTGGTGTATGCCTGTAGCCCCAGCTACTTGGGAGGCTGAGGCAGGAGGATTGCTTGAGCCCAGGAGTTCCACGTTGCTATGAGCCAGGCTAATGTCATGGCACTCTAGCCAGGGCAACAAAGTGAGACTATGTCTCAAAAAAAAAAAAAAAATCATGTAGATAACTGCTCTGGTTAAGACTAAGCAGGCAAAAAAAAAAAAAAAAAAAAAAAAAAAAGTGGTAGGGGGAGATATCTTCCTGAGAGCAATTACTAAACAACTGCTCTTCACTCAAACTGCAAAAATAAGTTTACAATTCTAGAATAACAAATAGTTTTCATTTTGAACATAGTTGATAGAAGGCAATTTGTAAACAGAAAATATCTGCTTCTCACACTTAGAAAATGACTGATCCATAGACATGGTAACAAGTAGCCACCCACAAGTAGTTTTTAATATACTCAATCCATCATCAGTGACCACTGGCTTCGTTCACCAATCAGTGTCAGCCACTTGCTTCTGAAAGACAGCCCATCAGACACAAACTCATTCCAATAAACATGCCTGGGAGTGCCCAGCACTCAACCACTGCGTCACTCAAATAACCGTGCTAGTACAGATGTCAGCCTATGAATTCCTCTGAAAGGCTGCCAGTCCTCAAATGCCACTTCTCCCAAAACCCTGTATAAGATCAGCAGCTGCTCTGTCAGAAGAAACTGTGCCTCACCAGCATAGCTCTCTTACTAGAGAAAGTATTAAATTCCAACTTTATCTTCTTCTTTCAGATATTGAAGGCTCATCATCCCTTGGAAAGAATTTTTTTTTATTATTTTTTTATTTTTTTATTTCAGCTCACCATGGGGGTACATAAGTTGAGGTTATATACATTGTCCATGTCCCGCCCATCCCCCCCAGTCAGAGCCTCAAGCGTGTCCATTCTCCAGACAGTGTGCCTGTCAGTCACCATGTAGTCATACCTCCATCCCCTCCACCCCCACCTCCCCAAGTCAGCACCTTCAAGCATGACCATTCCCCAGAGGGTGTGCAACGCACTCATCATGTAGGCATACACCCGTCCCCTCCCCCCACCCCCCATCTCCGTCTGATATTCAACTGGTATCCTTCCCCGATGTGCATTTAGGTGATGATCAGGGAAACCAGTTTTCTGGTAAGTACATGTGATGCTTGGTTTTCCATTCTTTGGATACTTCACTTAATATAATGGGTTCCAATTCTCTCCAGGAGAACCAAAGAGATGTCGTATCATCGTTATTTCTTATAGCTGAGTAGTACACCATGGTATACATATACCACAGTTTACTAATCCATCCGTGGATTGATGGGCACTTGGGTTGTTTCCACATCTGTGCAATTGTGAATTGTGCTGCCATAAACATTTGGGTACAGGTGTCTTTGTTACAGAATGACTTTTGTTCTTCTGGGTATATGCCCAACAATGGGAGTGCTGGATCAAATGGTAGGTCTACTTGAATCTGTTTAAGGTATCTCCATATTGCTTTCCACAGGGGCTGCACTAGTTTGCATTCCCACCAGCAGTGTATGAGTGTTCCTGTCTCTCCGCATCCACACCAACATGTGTTGTTTTGGGATTTTTTGATAAAGGCCATTCTCACCGGAGTTAAGTGGTATCTCATTGTGGTTTTGATTTGCATTTCCCTGATGATTAGGGATGCTGAGCATTTTTTCATACGTTTTTTAGCCATTCTTATATCTTCTTTTGAAAAATTTCTATTCATGTCATTTGCCCACTTTTTGATGGGATTGTTTGATTTTTTCTTGCTGATTTTCCTGAGTTCTAAATAGATTCTTGTTATCAGTCTTTTATCTCATGTGTAGTATGCGAAAATTTTTTCCCATTCTGTAGGCTGTCTGTTTATTTTCGTGACTGTTTCTTTGGCTATGCAGAAGCTTTTAAATTTAATCAGGTCCCATTCATTTATTTTTGTTGTTGCTGTGATTGCCTTAGGGGTTTTCTTCATAAATTCTTTGCCTAGACCAACGTCTGTAAGAGTCTTTCCTACGTTTTCTTCTAGAATTCTAATCATTTCCCATTTAAGGTTTAAATCTGTTATCCACCGTGATTTGATTTTTGTGAGAGGTGAAATCTGTGGGTCCTGTTTCAGTCTTCTACATGTGGCTATCCAGTTTTCCCAGCACCATTTATTGAATAGGGATTCTTGTCCGCAGAGTATGTTTCTGTCTATTTTGTCAAAGATTAGATGGCTATATGAGGATGGTTTTATATTTGGGTTTTCTGTTCTGTTCCACTGGTCTGTGTCCCTGCCCTTGTGCCAATACCAGGCAGTTTTAAGAACCACGGCTTTGTAGTATAGTTTGAAGTCTGGCAAATCAGTACCTCCCATATTGTTTTTATTGCTTAAAATTGCTTTTGCTATACGGGGTCTTCTCTGATTCCATACAAAGTGTATAATTATTTTTTCTAAATCTGTGAAAAATGATGTTGGTAATCTAATAGGAATTGCATAGAATCTATACATTACTTTGGGTAGTATAGACATTTAACAATGTTAATTCTTCCCATCCATGAGCATGGTATGGATTTCCACCTATTTACGTGTTCTGCAATTTCCTTCCTTAGTGTTTCATAGTTCTCTTTACAGAGTTCCTTTACCTCTTTAGCTAAGTATATTCCTAGATATTTTATTTTCTTTGTTGCTATTTTGAAAGGTATTGAGTCCTTAATTTGGTTCTCCGATTGAATGTTATTGGCATATATGAATGCCTCTGATTTGTGTGTATTGATTTTGTAACCTGAGACTTTACTGAATTCATTAATTAATTCCAGGAGTCTCTTGGTTGAGTCCTTGGGGTTTTCCAGATACAACATCATGTCATCAGCGAAGAGTGAGAGTTTGATCTCTTCTGTCCCTATTTGGACACCCTCGATTCTGCTCTCTTGCCTGATAGCTCTCCAAAGGACTTCCAGTACTATGTTTAAAAGTAATGGGGACAGTGGGCAGCCTTGTCTGGTTCCAGTTCTGAGTGGGAATGCTTTCAATTTTTCCCTGTTCAGTATGATGTGGGCTGTGGGTTTGTCATATATGGCTTGTATCATTTTTAGGTAGGTCCCATTTATGCCTATTTTGTTAAGTGTTCTTATCATAAAAGGGTGTTGAATTTTGTCAAATGCTTTTTCTGCATCCATTGAGAGGATCATATGGTCTTTATTTTTGCTTCTATTTATGTGGTTAATTACATTTATAGATTTTTGTACGTTGAACCACCCCTGCATCTCTGGGATGAAGCCTACCTGGTCGTGATGAATTATTTTTTTTAATAAGCACTTGGATATGATTTGCTAGGATTTTATTGAGAATTTTTGCATCTATGTTCATGAGAGAAATTGGTCTGTAGTTTTCTTTTTTTGTTGCATCCTTTCCTGTTTTGGTATCAATGTTATATTGGCTTGGTAAAATGTGTTGGGGAGAATTCCATCCTTCGCGATATGAAGAATAGTTTATGTAGGATGGGCACCAGTTCATCTTTGTATGTGTGGTAAAATTCACCTGTGAACCCATCTGGACCAGGGCTTTTCTTTTTGGGAAGGTTTTTTATTGCTGTTTCAATTTCAGTTCTTGATATTGGTCTATTCAAGATCACAGTGGAATAAAAGTAATAATGAACCCTAACAGAACTCTCATTCCTACTCAAAGTCATGGAAGCTAAACAACCTTCTCCTGAATAACAATTTTGTAAAGGAAGAAATCAAGTCAGAAATCAAAACATTCTTTGAATTAAATGAGAAAAGTGACACAACTTATCAAAATCTATGGGATGCAGCTAAAGCAGTCCTGAAAGGAAAATTCATTTCCATAAATGCCTATTTCAAAATGACAGACAACTTAGAAATAGACAACTTAATGAATAGACTCAAAGAGCTGGAGAAAGAAGAACAGACTGACCCCAAACCCAGCAGAAGGCGAGAAATTATTAAGATCAAATCAGAATTAAATGAAAAGGACAACAAAAATACTATAAGGGAAATTAATAAGACAAAAAGTTGGTTCTTTGAAAAGATAAATAAAATAGTCACACCACTGGCTAGACTAACCAAGAGCAGAAAAGAAAAATCTCTAATAACTTCCATCAGGAACATGAAAGGCGAAATCACAACCGATGCCACAGAGATATATGACATCATCTATGAATTTTACAAAAATCTTTATGCACAGAAATTGGAAAATGAGGAGGAAATGGACAAATTTTTAGAAACACACAGCCTTCCCAAGCTCAATCTTGGAAAGAATTTTTAAGTCCATTAAATTTACCTCTCTTCTATTTTACATTTCTTAATAAAACACAAATGAAGTCTGCAATTCCTTTGATCTGTCTTACCATATTTAAAACTATCATAATTACGGTAAAAGAATAAATAGTGAGTAAACACATTATTGGGCTTTTCTCCCTAAATGGAAACAAAATAATATACAGAATATGGCTTATTAGAAATATCCAAAGGAATCTAAAAAATGTATAATCGCCATGTAAAATTGTCACAACAAACCCATGTCACACTTTTTTTATTCACAATTTTTTTTAATATTCTACTTACATGAAAAATAAGTTCATAATGAAATAAAATAGCATTTATGCAGAATATTTGTATGTGTGCTCATGTTCATATTTTTAATGAAGGGATTCTGGCTTTTATAAATCTCACAGAGGAATCTAGTGACCCTCACAAAAATGAAAATCCTACTCTACTAAATGATCCCTAAAATATTTCTAGCTTTATTTTTTTTTTAAATTCAGGATAGTATGGGGGTGCAAACATTTTGGTTACATGTAATGCATTTGTCTCACCCAGGCCAGGGCTACAAGCCTGCCCTTCCCCTATACAGTGCACTCTGCTTCCATCAGTTGTGGGTTATCCCCCCAACCCTCCACATGACCAGCACCCAATGAGTATTACTACCATGTGAGCACCTTAGTGTTGAACAGTTAGTACCAATTTGATGGCAAGTACATGTGGTGCATGTTTTTCTTTCTTTTTTTTTTTTTAACACTGGAAGGTAACAGTTTATTTTATTGTTTACAATTAGCAGCTGAATATCTTGAAGTCAATCTCATACACAAACATACTGACTGTACAAATTCTTTAAACAAAAGCTGTTATACACTTATCTTAAAGTATCTTGTAACAGACTACAGTGAGAAGAAAATAATTCTGAAGGGGAAAAAAGATCTCCCTGTGATAGAAAACTTAAGAAAACAAAAAGCATTCCTATAAAGTTAACAATAAAAACCAGAGTGTAAAAAAGCACTCTTCCATTTTCTTATTAAGAAAAATCACCAACTCATGTAAAATAATTCATCAACTTAACTAAGAAATGAAACATTAATTTTTAAAATATCTTACAGCATAATGTCTTTTAAATAGTTTAACTTTTAGACTACTTCAGTATTAAACACCTAACTTTTCTCAGAAAGCTGTTGCAAAACCCAAGTATTGTTTTGACTATACAGAAATCAATTATTTTTTTTAACAGAATAAAGATGTAACACATGTAAACAACACTCACCACCTTAATATTACCACCTTAAATTTCACTTCAATACCAGTGTTTTCAATGGTAAGATTATATGTATTTCTTTCTAGTCTTTTGTACATTTTCACAGCATTTTAAAAGAAAACCATTGCTGTAAAATGCTTACATATTCCTTTTCATTTCATATTGTAGAGCAATCATTTCTCTAGCACATTGAAATATTATGTGAAAAGCGTTTTCAGTTGGCTGATTCCTTGTGATTTTAAATGAGAATTAGTCTAATGATTAAAACAGTACCCACAGGGTAAGCTCCATCCACTCAGTTAATACAAATCTATGGAGTAGCTCTTTACTACATTACAGGCTAGGGTGTTTTCTAGGCACAGGGGATATGGCAGTGAACACACAAATGTTCTATCATGAGAGTGACAGAAACACACAACGACAATAAACAGAATAGATGGGCAAACTACATCACATGTTAGAGGAGAAAAAGCAAAGCAGGATAATGAAATGCTTATGTGTGGGAGAAGAGGGATGGTGGAAATGTTAGCATGTCTAGAAAAGGCCTTGCTGAGAAAATGGTTGTTAAGGAAAGAACTGAAGGAATAGACAAGAAGTGGCCAGGAAGCTATCTGAGAGAAACCATTTAAAATAGAGAGAACTGCCAAGTACACAGCTGTGCCTGGAGAGTTTAAGGAACAGCAAGAAGTTCAGTGAGGCAGTAGCAGAGCTAAAGGGATAAAAAAATGAAAAATTAAGTCAGAGGTACTAAAGGTCAGATCATGCACAGCATTTTAGGTATTAGGAGGAATGGTGATATATACTCTGACTGAAAAGGGAGGCAATGGGGATGTTCTGAGCAGAGGAATGACATCATCCGACTTGTTTTGATAGGAGCACTGGGTTAAGCATTGAGGGAAAGAGGATTAGGAAAAAAAGACCATTTAGCTGTGCGATACACTCATCTCGACAGCAGACAGTGGTGGCTTAGACAGGCAAGTGGTGAATGGCTTCTGCACATATTTTGAAGGAAGACCTGACAAGTTGTGCTGAGAGATTAGATATTAGATGTTGAAGACGAGAGAGAGAGAGAGAGAGAGAGAGAGAGAGAGAGAGAGAGAGAGAGAGAGAGAGAGAGGTGTCAAGGATTACCCCAAGGTCTTTGTCAGAGTAACTGGAAGCGTTGCCATTAACTCAAGTAGGAAAGACTCCATGAGGGGGAGGTATGAGGAAGAACATCAGTAGCTCAAATTTGGGAAAAGTTTTCAATTAGCAATAATCGCACCTCAGATAAACCTCCTTGGCTATGATACTGCCACTGCACAAAGCTCAATTTTCAACCTGATAATTTTGTGATACCTAAGAGCTACCCAAAGAGAGGGGTCAAGTAGGCAGTTTGGGATATAGGTCTGGAATTAAGGAAACCATTAGCACACACAAGGTAATAAAAGTCATGAGAAAGAAGATTGAGTACTGAGCCCAGGGACACTTCAATGTGCAGAAGGTGGGGTGTGAGGACAAGCACACAAAACAGACTAAGATGGATGAACTAGAGAGGAAGGAGGAAAAACCAGGAGTGATATCCTGAAAGTCAAGGGAAAAAATGATTACAGAGGAGAGAGCTTTTCATTGGGGAAAAGATTGCTAATAGGTTCTGTAAAATGAGGTCTAAGAAATTATATCTAGATTTATTAAAATGAAAATCAGTGGGAATTTTGAGAAAACCAATTTTGCAGTAGTGGTGTGGGTGAAAATTGCTGGAATGAGTTCAAGAGTGAATGGAAAAGAAATTCGAATCCATGAGCTGAGACAGTTTTTTCAAGGCCATCATACCTTAGTGGCCTGATCATGGATGCTGTAATGTTCTTCTTGTTTAGCTATATATTTCAATCACTATACAATAATTATATATTTTCACACTTTAAAGGTTTCAAAATTATATACATATGGCATTTAAAAAAATGCCAGGCCAAGGTATTAAATAATAAATTCACAAAAATCATAGACTTACAAGACACCTTGAACATTTCTCAGTTATATCAGCTGATTATCATTTTGCTCATACTTATAAAAAAAGGCCACAGAAAGACCAAAATGTTCAAGAGCAGTATTTTTGCCTTTAGAAAATGATCCAACTGCAGGGTATTTTATATTCTTCAAATATACAAAGCAATCATTCATACTAAAATATTGATTCAACGACAGGAATGAAAGGGGAAAATGGAGAAAATAATCTCATTTTTAAACTGAATTTTTGTAAGTTATGTAATATGAAGTCACTGTTGAAAATATGGTTGGATGCAAACTGACACATATTATCTTAAAAAAAAGGTTAATGGCATGCAGTCAGGGTATCTTTAAAAAGAGGATTCACTGCATTAGCAGCACCTTGGTTTTGGCACAAGAGTCAGCAAACTAGGGGCCTTGGGGCCAAGTCAAGCTCACTGTCTGTAGGTAAAGTTTAACTGGGACACCACAATATCTATTCACTTACTGTCTATGACAGTTTGTGGACTACAACAAGAGAGACCCTGTCGTTCACAAAGCCTAAATCATTTACTATCTGGCTTTCTACAGAAAGAGTTGGCCAATACCTGGTTAGTAGGATTAAAGATTCTTTGATGTATTTTAGTAAGTTTTACCCAAAATATGGAAATATTTATATGGGATATGGATATGCAATCCCTTGGCAATATCTGGATTAATTTGAGGGTCCAAAAGGTCAGCACTTATGCATAAAGAACAAAAAACCAACAATTTAATAACTAGCAGTTTTGTTGGGAACAAGGCAGAGCTGCAGTGGAGCATGCGGCTTCCTTTTGAACCTCAGCAGATATTACAAGAATTCTAACACAATTTGCTTAAGATGTGTCATGAAACTAAACACTTTAAATATCTGTCAATTGTGAAATAATTAGTACACTACAGATCCAACCTCACTGTTTGAATGGTTGCATATGACATTATTATATGGATATGACAATGTAACTATTTCCTTATTGAAAGGTATTTAGACTATCTGTAAGTTTTTGATATGATGATGTTACAGTAACTATCTTTAACATACATATATATGTAACACACTTGTATAAATATTCTTAGCATACACATATTATATATCCTTAACATATGCTACCTATGTATATACTGGTTTATGTACATTATATATAACATAGAATAAACATCGTTAACTTGTGTTTATGTGTGTTTACACAAGTCATGTTTTCCTGTAGGATCTAGTCCCACATCTGAAGCTTCTGTTAGGTTAAAGGAATGACATATTTGAAATGTTGATACATGCTATCAAATTGCACTTCAGAAAGGATTTAGCAATTTCATTTACCAACAGAGTATGAGAATGCATTCTCCTCACATTTGCCAACACTGCTTATCTTTTTATAACAAAATGCCAGTATGATTGGAAAATATGTTATCTCATTGTTAATGTGCATTTTTCTGATCACCAAGGAAGGCTGAATATTCCTAAGAAAAGCATAAAATTTGTTAATCATGAATATTAGTCTAATTAGAATTAACTGTATTGTATAATAAAATTATCTACTGTTAAATATTGCACAGGCTTACCTATCACACACTTCCTTCTCCATCCTAGGAAATTGCCGACTGTCAGTTTTTCCCCTTTCTTTCTGGAAGTATTGCATCATCGTCACTGTCATCACCAGCACCATCATATAGGTTTTCTGATACTGCCATTTTATTGCTTTTGTTGCTTTGGTGCTTCTCTCTTTCTTTGACCTTTAATGAAAGATTGATAGTAAGAATAATTGTTATTACTTTATCAATAAAAATAACTTTTTCTCTTTTCATTGATTTTATCCCTTGACTCACCTTAACTGTTATATTTCTAACCATTAAATATTTTGTGATTACTTTAATTATATTATTAAACATAGTTATACTATTATTGAAATTTTTATAAAGTCTACTTCATTTGTGTTTGAGTGGATGAAACATAATTTTCTCAAATTTCTAAAAGGGCCCTTCTTAATTTGTTGCTGTTATTCACATCCACTCTTCTTTGGTTAATAGGAATTTCCACCCCCATTTGACTGGCAGAAACAGAAAGAAAAAGACAAAGACATAAAACATTGTCTTCTTCTGTCTTATCACTTGCATTTTACATTCAATAGCCAGATTTAGAGGATGCAACATTGTAAGTCTTCAGGAACAGAAAGGAAGCTTTCCCTTTTCTGTAGCAAGTTAATCTTTTTCTCACTGCCTTTTATCATTCTTTTTTCATTTGGATACAGAAATATCAAAAAATGAAAATACTCACTAATATATATGAACCAAGTTTGCCAAAACACAAGTAGCAGAGTGCAACTGCTGAATTGCTAGTGTGGAGTTCTGAAAAATGAGATGCTCCGCAAATTTCACATTCAATAACCATAAAATTTTATGGCTGGAGGATGTACAGTATAAGTAACTTTCTAGTTCAGCTCCATAACCTACTGATAATTGGAGTAAAACCAAGAAAGATTAAGTGGTTCATCAAAGTTCCTAAAGTGGCATTAGCTAGCATCTTATGGCACCAAAAGAGATGATGCAATTACTTCATGCTGAATCAGATAAATTACCAGATTAAACTACTACTCAAACTAGTCAGATAAATTAAATGTGTCACTTTGGCAAAATACCTAAATGCCTTTGTGGGGTGTTCACATAATGAAAAAAATTCTCAAATATATTTCCCTCAATTCCAAGGTAAATATTAGCTATAAGTTACTAGAGATTCTAAGAATATTTTAAGTTTTATAACTACTTTAGATGGGTTAAAATTATAAAATAGTAAATTATTAACTATTCTAAAAGCTTAGTCCAGTTACATTATTAAAAAAAGAAAATATTGTTAAATCAGAAATTTAGATTTAAATCCTTACATACCTGTGGCTGGTTATTTTCACTTTCTTCGTGCCTTTCTTGCTCATCCTCCGATGTCACTTCTAGGTCTTATTCTGCTAACAAATCCAGACATTGAGTTAAAATAGACTACTTAGAAGAGTGAGGTAAAAGCCAGTCTTTAAAGAAATAGATAGAAAATAACATTTTTATTGGATAAATTGATAGTTTAAAGGAAGCTAAATCAGTGATAGAATATTTCTTGAAGAAATACTTCTAATTAAAAACAAAAAAAACCTTCAACAAACCACTTGGGGAGACACTAGATGTCACCTGGTCCCAGGCATACAATATCTCAAAGATTCACTCACAAATTCTATTAACTATTAGCTATTTCTATCAACTAAATAGAAAAGTGGGCATAGATCTGTGTGAACATGCTGATTGATGAGGGGAAAAGTGATCATTAATCAGTGCAGAAAATCATGAGCCTGAGAGGATAACCATCAAAGCTGACGGTAGAATGCTACAGCATATCTTAACACAACCCATCAAAATTGGTTGTACCATTATACTATAATTATTTATCATGTCCTTCCATTCATTCTATGATTTAGGAAGTACGCAGTTGCAATGCAGTTCAGTTTAGAGTAAGAGTAACATTCATCTCTCATCAGAAAAAGTATTCTGAACTGATCAGCTTGGATTCATTTGTAGAATGCTAGTTAATGAAAATGTTCATCTTTTGCATTAGTTACATGGGCTATTGGTATGCCTACATTTCTTGTATCCTCTGGATTAGTCATCTTAAACTTTCTTGATACACCACTCATGCAAGAAGGCATAACAACACATCAAAGAAAAAATGTATAATAAGTTTTCAATATTGAAATAACAATTTTAGAACTCAAGGAATGAACTCCATAAATTTCTTTCTTTCTAAAATTAGTTTGGTTACCATGTAGTCTTTTACAAGACTTTTATGAAACAATTACCTTATCAAAAATTTAGCTATCTTAAAATAGAAGCTAATGCTTCTATATTCAAATTAATCTCAATCATAATATTAATACAACATATATATTTTATGGCTGACAGCTATGGGGAGGAAAAATAGGTTACTATTGTTTACCCCAATTCTAGCACTCCCTCTTGCTTGCTGTAACCTTTGGAGCAGCAATAATCTAAGCTTCTGTTTGAGTGTGAACATACTGAAGTCATCTGAAGTCCTCCCGAGTTTCCTCATCAACCCCAAAATCACCTTCCTAACTACTTTCTTTCCTCCCTTTCCTCCCTCACAATTCTTCAATGACAACAGTCATCTCGAGATCTGTGGTCCTTATTCTACCCCTTCTACATTTTTTGATGTATTATTCCCACCACATCTTTCCTCCTTATTTAGCAGTAGTCTCTTATATCTCTAATTTCTCCTTCCTCATCACTTGGTTCCTTCCCCTCTGGCTACAAACATGTTCAGAAATAAAAATAAATAAATAAATAAATAATGCTTTTCCCTGATCCTGTAATGTCTTAAACTGTTATCCAATGGCTCTTCTAACAGATTTCTCTAAAAGGAAATCTATACCCAAGGACCACCAGCAGGAGCATCAGCTCAGAATTTACTAGAAATGCAGAATCCCAGACCTGCTGACTCAGAGTGTGCATTTTTAACAGGGTCCCCAGCTGATTGATGAAAGTCTGAGATGCTCTCATCTATACTTAGTGTGCTTCCACATTCCTCTACCTGAACTGACCCTTTTGGAATCTAGCCTCAAGTTCCTCCCTATCATGTCCCCCAAACTGAAACTGCATTACAAGTCATAATGTTTCTCATGGACTGTTTATCAGCCTCTGTCTTCCCTGATCTCTCCATAACTGACCCTACTCTCTTCTTCTTTCCAATGCTTTTATTTTGAGCTGTATAATTCTATCCTATGAAGTAACAACATTTCATACCACATTGAATTATACACATGCATGGCTGACCATATATGCCATACATTTGTCTATGGCAGAGAAAATACAGTTCTGTAGGTTCAAGTGCCTCAATCCTTAATGCCTTCCCAACAGTGAGGGAGATGAGAAGAGTGAGAAATGTTTGCTGTACTTCTCTGACACACTCTGGTATTGGAAGCTCACTTTCTATTCTTCCCACCTTTCTAATACTCTGCTCTTTCTTTTTCTGAAGAATTATTTTATTTGACCACCCTCCATTACATATGCCTGCTTCTTGATGCCAGATGATATCCTTTGGATTTTACAATATATCAGTGCATATGTTTTAAAATAAACAGTGTGTTAAATGACTTTCTTTTAATAAAATATGGTTCTTACCTTCTACTTCTCCATTGGCTGTATTTTTCTGTTTGTTAACTTCAGACCCACATAAATCACCACCATAATTCTGTGGAAAATTCGCGGAGATCCTCTATTAAAAGTAATATCAGTAATGAGTTTTAATTAAAAAAATAATGAGTTCCATCAACATTTCCTAATCACATTCTTAAAAATATCTGATTTTCCCATTTTAAAAGCAAACATTTAAAAATAAGAGAAGCATGTATTGAAAATCAAAACATGTCAATAGGGAACCTCATATATGTTATCTAGATGAAGCTTACCTTTTATATATTTATGGCTATTGACTCTGAAAACCAAGAATGGATGAGAAAGGGAGTATATTCACAGAAAAAATATTAATGGGTATGCACATTTCAACAAGGAAGTAACTTCAAAATACCTAACTGTGCTTTGCAAAAATAAGAGAATATTTAAAAATATGTATATAATACACTTACTGTAATAATTACATAATTAAATATTTAACATATATTTTTTTTTGAGACAGAGTCTCACTCTGTTGCCCAGGCTAGAGTGAGTGCCGTGGCATCAGCCTAGCTCACAGCAACCTCAAACTCCTGGGCTCAAGCGATCCTTCTGCCTCAGCCTCCCGAGTAGCTGGGGCTACAGGCATGCGCCACCATGCCCGGCTAATTTTTTCTATATGTATTTTTAGCTGTCCATATAATTTCTTTCTATTTTTAGTAGAGATGGGGTCTCGCTCTTGCTCAGGCTGGTCTCGAACTCCTGAGCTCCAACAATCCACCTGCCTCAGCCTCCCAGAGTGCAAGGATTACAGGCGTGAGCCACCATGCCCGGCCTACATAATTTTAACTATAGAAATTTTTAGTGTTAAAATAAAATACTTAGCATGATAAGAAACATTAGAATATGTCAAGTTCAGGATGAATAGCTCATTTTACAAGCTGCACCATTTTGGAAACAAGGGCTTGCAAATATCTAAATATTTTTTAATAAAATTTTTACTAATAGTATCAATGGTTGAATAAAATGATGAAGTAGTAAAAAAAAATTTATTTATGTCATATTTCAATAAAACCAAGCAAACAGAGTTGTATAAAATAAAGCAAGCAATCATTAGAGATACACAAAGTAAATCTTTCTAAATTAAAAAAACTTAAAAAACAATAGCAAGCCTTAAATACAGAACAATAGGTATATTTATTCATGGAGCATCTGAAATGTGCTAGAAACTTACTTGCACATTTTTTCCTATATTTAATAATAATAAAAATCAATAGGGTGGTGGTTATCATACTTCCTGGTCATTCCAGAATGTTAAGACTAAAATTAAAAGATGTGATCCACTGAGCTCTTCATCCAGAATGTCTCTCCTCTTAGACTTTCACATGGCTGGCTCCTTCTCTAGTCATATGAAAGTGGGCAGCTAAAATGTCACCCTCAGAAAGATCTTCTCTGACTACCGAATTCTACTCCCACTTCCATCCCCATCCTAACTAAAAACCATGTCAGTATTTTCTAACCAGTTTTTGTTTTATTTATATGCAGAACTTATGGTGACCTATAGGTCTTTGTTGTTTACTTTTTTTCTGTTCCTACTTCTACAGCACATTCCCCTCATCTTGTATTTTCAGCATCTTACTGCCCAGCATGTAGTTGGTACTCAATAACAGACATTTAATCAATGTCGAAACATTTAAAATCCTATCAGGAAGGCCTCAAGCATCAAATCACTATACTTGTATAGGACATCTCTAGTAATAGTCCGCCCAAACTTAACATAACCCAAATTAGGAATCCAAATGCCTGTTATAACTTCCATTCTTTTCTTAGCACTACTGCCTTCTGGTTTGCAAAAAGTTATTTTCAAGGTTTGGTAAGTCAGTGAATCTCAGTGTAATCATTTGGTCCTCCATTGGTATAAACACTCTCCAGTTTACAAAATGTTTTCACATTTCTTACCACATTTGTTCATTGCACATTCTTAAGGAATAGATGTCAGTACCATGTTTATGAACAAGGTCCCTGATACCTAAATAGATTAAATCATTACTTTCAAGATTCCATGGCTAGTAAATGACTAACATGTCTTCTGGCTTCCACTCAGTGCTGGTACCACTGTGCAGCAGCTCTTCTATCATCAGACCCTTCCCATCTCTTTCCACAGTTGTCACCTTAATGTACAGCATCATTATTTTATACTTACACTGGTACAAACATGGATGCCACAAAAATATCCAATGTGTTCTATTTTTAAAAAGGAATTCTACTTACTAAAACAGCACTCAACCAAACTGTTACTATAGTCCTACATATTTACTGTTCCCATTCCTTTCCTTCTCCTGAAATGTTGCTTGCAGATCTATACCTGACAACCCAATCACACTAACACCTTCAAGTTACAGATATTATCCTTTTAAGTTCCAAGTTGGAAAACGCAATAGTCCAAATGGTTTCTCTCTGAATATCATTAGGACTTTTACACATCTAGATATACCATAGACTGATTCGTTTGACCACAGGTTGACCTGGAATAATTCTTTAGGTTGTAGATAAACATAACATCGGAACCCAAACCGATTCCTTTTCTAAGCCTTATTTTGTTGCACTATACTATAGTAGTTTCTTAAATGAATCCCACAAATGAGCAGAATTATACTATGTAATAATAATCACTTTGTTAGTTATCAGCTGAAAATACAAGAAAATAATTCCTGATGGGCATATGTAGAGATGAGAATGTAAAGTAAAAACATCTCCTTTTAGGTTTTAAAATTATTTGATACTTATATTTTAAAATAATAACAATAGGTAGTACCTCCAAATCCTGAGGTGATTCTCCATCTTTATTTTGTCCAGATCCCAATGAGGACATCTTGTCTATAACATGTTATTCACAGATACATTCAGGAAAACATTTTTATTGTAAATTTTAAATTCATATACAAGTCTATCACCATTTGTTTTCATTTCAATAAAATAAAATTAATAGCAAAAATAATTTCAAGGTTGAACCAGTTTTAGGAAGAAAAATTAGATGGTATGAAGAAAGACAGCAGAAGAAAAATATTTAAAAGAAATGGATAATACATTTGGGTCTACATACTTTAAATGTTTTTCCATGATGGCATTTAAGGATCAAAAATTGTCAGAAGTATTCACTAACTTACCACTTCTGTTATTTGTGTGCACACATATGAAATTGACATTATTTTTTTTTCTCTCTTGGAGCATTTTCAATAATACCAATACCACTTTCCTTTTGTGCAGATGCTGACTTCCTTGCTTCATCCTCTTAAAAAATATCCCAACTTCAGAAAACATTGCATTTATTCCCTCACTCACTCACTTGCTCAGTCAGTCAGTAAGACAATAAACATTTACTGTGTCTGTAAAATCATAGGCACTATACTGGGAGATGCTGATAAGATTCAAGAAGAGGTTGAGATGCATGAAATGTATGAGATATATGAAATCAGATAAAAGAAAAGAAAGGCAGAAAAGAATAATTCACTGCTTCTACCATTAAAGTGAAGAAACGACAGTAAGAGCACAAAGGAGAAAGCAGTGAGTTCTACCTGGGAAGCACAGAAAACACTGCAAAGATCTATGGCCATATTATGAAAGACAGATAAAGTGCTGAAAAAGGGAGGGAAGGGTTTTTAGACAGGGCAGTGTGAGAAAAAAGATGACCATTTGTAAAATGTACTTAAATATACTAAACTGGTAGAATTAAATAATGAAAACCTACACAGAACTCTGAAATTTTGAAAATGAAAACAAGAGGAGGAAAAAATATGATTCTATTTTTTCAATTATACCTTTTAATATTTGAACATGAGATACAATAGCATTAATATATGACAATATTTATTTCTTGAATATGGTGGTAATATGAATTTTTAAGTTGAATAAAAATATTTAATTCTAAAATGTAAGATATCAAGATGCTCCAAGAAGACTATTTTTAAAATTAGTCTTAAAATTTTAAACTGTAGAAAAGAAATGCTTACATGATGCAGAATTATGAGGTATTTCTAAGTACTACGATCATGTAAGAAAGACACATAAAACCCTCCACTAAATTTCACATGGTTTTCTTACTCCCATGTAAGCAACATACTCATAGCTCTAATTTCCTATTTACATTATATAAGGTAGTTAAAAATTTGGGAGATCATCTATTATTAAGAAAATAAAACTATGATTATCCAAATTGAAGATTTAAGAATCTTCAAACACATCTACAATTGTCAATCAGGCCCCAATATTCCCATGAGGAGTGGAGAGAGGACTACAAAAGCAAGTCTACAGGATTTCTAAGTTTCACAGATGAACACACATTTATGTGCAAAGTATAACAACTATCAATACTAAACTTAATAAAGCTTCCTGAGAATAATATAAAATGTCCCCAATGCTGGAGATATTTTTCAAGGCAAAAAATCATCTTCCAGAGATGATTGTGTATACTCTGTTAGCAGGTGCCCCTTCTTTATAATTCTATGATAATAAGTAGTTTATTCTAGAGAACAACAATCAATCATGATTGCATTCATGTGATGTATACATGTGTGTCCATTACATGGCGAAATTATTGGCACAAGATAAATCAGAATATCTCCAGACTTAAATAATTGTTACCTTTATTTCTTCAAGAGGATTAGTTCTTATTTAACGGATACAGATGAAAAACCTCCTTCATATAACCAGAAATTTTAATTTTGATTACTAAAAAACTCAAATAAAATGGTTATTCCTTTCTCTCACTCTATTCTCAAACAGATCTAAAATGGCTGTAAAGATTGACTTAGGCCAGCGCGGTGGCTCACGCCTCTAATCCTAGCAGTCTGGGAGGCCTAAGTGGGTGGATCGCTCGAGGTCAGGAGTTTGAGACCAGCCTGAGCAAGAGCGAGACCCCATCTCTACTAAAAATACAAACAAATTATCTGGCCAGCTAAAAAAATATATATAAAAAATTAGCCGGGCATGGTGGCACATGCCTGTAGTCCCAGCTACTTGGAAGGCTGAGGCAGAAGGATCGCTTAAGCCCAGGAGTTTGAGGTTGCTGTGAGCTAGGCTGATGCCACGGCATTCACTCTAGCCCGGGCAACAGAGCAAGACTCTGTCTCAGGAAAAAAAAAAAAAGATTGAATCAAACAGCAAGATAAATTAGTTAAGTAAGTTATGGACACACAAAAGACAAGTTAGAAACCTTAAAGAAGAAATGAAAGAGTAAAAAATTAATAATTCATAAAAAGCAGATAAGGCCTAAAATATATTTCACTTTGCACTATCTGGAAACACAGGTTTTATTTGATTAAATACAAGATATTACTTCAATAATTTTTTTAAAAATGATTTTTCCCAAATTGTTTTTAATTGATATATAAAAGATGTACATATTTGAAGGGACATATGGTTTGATACATTCACAGAATCTTAGTGTAATTGGGATATGTGTCATGTTAAATATTTACCTTTTCTTTATGGCAGAATCATTTCAACTATTCTCTTGTAGATATTTTTAAATGTACAATATATTAATTTTAATTATAGTCACACTTTTCTTTTTTCATAAAACCATCTGTAAGTCATTCAAAACAAATTCAGCCTTTTTTCATTGCCTTTCTTTTCTTAATTTGCATGAAAAGAATTTCTAACACATTTTATAGAGTTCCTGATCTCATTTAACTTATTTTTGTTGTCTTTTTCAAAATAATCTCTGTCATCTTTACCCTGTTATTCAAACTTTATATTCATCTCGTCCTTCCTCAATGAATTTTTCACCTTCATCTCCCTCCTCATTTCCATATTTGTTGAGCTATTCTTTTGGGTTGCTTTCTAATTCTTTCCTGCCACAATTTCTAACCTAAGAATGATTTACTCCCCTCAACTTTTTTTAAATCTCAATCCTGCACATCCTTCCCTCTGTTATTACATTTGTTTTCTATTATAGCCTTGAGAAGGTCCATTTCTTTATAACATTTTTGTCTGCATTATGAGGATGGGCGAGTGGTATATTAAAAAAAATATATAGAAAATTTTTAAAATCATAACTTGCCTTTGTAAGGCCAGTTTTCCAATGACTGAAAGGAAGGTTTCAGAGGAGCCTCAGGTGGTTGAAATGAAGGATGTGAAAAGCCCTGGACTTTGGCTGATGTAGGAAAGGATTCAAACACATCTTCATTTGGATGATCACAAACCTTGTCCTCAAACACGATTCCATTATCTGTTGTCACAGTATAATATTTTGCTTCTACTATAGTAAGAATAAAGAATATATGAAAATATTCGTAATGAACAATCGGTGAATAACACAACAATAGGTTATCTTCAAATAGCTTACAGTTTTTCCTGGATCTCTGAGAAGCAGTAATTAGGTTTAAGCTTCATTATGGAACATCCTAGAACAAAAAAAAATAGCTTTAAGAATAACAAGTATCAAACTGGTAAAATAATTATAACATTGACCATTACTATATGATCTAGCATAAAGAAAAGAGGATTTGGAGTTACTCGGATGTAGATTCAACCCTCAATTCTGTCATTTACTAATCTACATCTTCTCTTGGGGTGAAGATTATGAAAAGATGATACAAATGTCCTTAAAATTTTACTCCCTTTACCCATACTTCATTATTCTACAAACACTCTAATATCCATTGGATTATATTCTTAACCAAAATAGCCTGGGACAAAAATGTACCTAGTCTGCTTAAAAGATCGTTAATATAACTATCATTAAGATAATCAATTTTGAATTATATTGTGATATGTGTTTGTATCATTCACATTTGGACCAATTATCTCTTGCCGGGGAAAATGTTAGAGTTCGGTTTTTAGTAATGATTTATTTTAATGGGTTGGCTTTGCTAATAGTATAAACCACTTTTACTATGTTTGTCAAAATGCTACAGATAAATTTCCATATAGATTCAGGTTCTCCCAAGAAAGACAGAAAAAAATAAAAATAAACCTTGTGAGGTAATGATTGTTGAAAGAAAGCCACAAAGAGCTACTCAATAGAAAGCTTTAAATACGATGGCAATGAAGACAGGCACTGAAAGGATAGACAACTGAGGAAAAGTATTCTGCAAGGAAAACTTTAGGCTGCGGTAAATCATTTTTAAAACGTGGAAGAGGAAGAAGAAACAAACAAACACAAAGAGACATGACCACTCAATCAAGTATGTGGTTAAACCAAGGCAGAAAAGGGATAATTGTATGATAACCCACATGGAGAAATAAACATATATATGTGCATATAACAGAGATTTTAGTTCAGAGTATATTCATAATAAAACTTATTAATATTTACACTACAATTATTTTTGTATATATTTCTATAATAAAGAATTTAATTTTCACTCTGGCTGGCTGGAGAGGCGGCCGGCAGCGGGGCTGGCTGAGGCGGCGGCGGCGCGACTGGGATGGGACCGGCTCTGGGGCGCAGGAGCCGGGGCGGCGGCGGCGGCGGGGGCCGCGCAACTCGGGCCAAGCGCGGGGCGGCGGGCGAGGCCGCGGGGCGCTGAGCTCCGGCGGCCCCCGGCTCCCGGGGCCTCGCACGGCCGAGCCCAGGAGAGCGCGCAGAGGCGCAGCGGAGGAAGCGCCGCCAGCGCCGGCGCCTGCGTCTGGGGAGGAGCGGCGCGCCGGGAGCGAGCCAGGCCGGACGCCCGCCACCGCGCGTTTGGCCCGAGTTGCGCGGCCCCCGCCGCCGCTGCTCCTGCGCCCCAGAGCGGGTCCCATCCCAGTCGCGCCGCCGCCGCCTCAGCCAGCCCCGCTGCCGGCCGCGTCTCCAGCCAGCCAGAGAGTGAAAATTAAATTGTTTACTATATAAATATATACAAAAATAAATTGTAGAGTAAATACTAACAAGTTTTATTATGAATATACTTTGAACTAAAATCTCTGTTATATACATATATATGTTTATTTCTCCATGTGGGATATCATACAACTATCCCTTTTCTGCCATGGTTTAACCACATACTTGATTGAGTGGTCATGTCTCTTTGTGTTTGAATGTAAGAGCCGCAGGCTCCTCAGGGAGCCAGATGAGTAAGCACTTCTGAGGCTAGTCCCCCAGGGAGAGAAAAATTGGCAATAAGAGGAGGCCCACAGTGGCTGGAGAAAAGAGATGAAAACAGGAGACCTAAGAGAAGCCAGAGTGAAGGAACCCAACTACACCTAATCCAGAAGGCAAAGGCGGTGCCGCGGGAGGAGGACAGCCCAGAGGAAAGAGTGAGGGACTCCTGAAAGGCTTTTCATCCCTGCTGTGAGCCAGCAGGTCCCCCGCCCCCACATTACCCTCTTCCTCTCCTCACCTGGGAATCCAAGATAAAAAGAGGTCTACCACCCAGTGCCAGGTCTGTTTTCAGTCCCACTCTCTACCACGGAGGCTGAAGTGCTGTCACAGGGCTTACTCTGGTCTCGACAGGCCATTTATAGGCGTCCATATTTCAATAAGGCATTCTGGAATGTACATTCTGATTGGATGAAAAAACTGTCTAATTTTGATTGGATAGTGCAATCCAATCAGAATGGGTATTCTAGAAGAGGCCCTTTGAAAAGACAAATTCATAGACCAATTGTGATTGGATAAAGATATCCAATCAGAATGGGTATTTTACAATACCTCATTTGAATATACGAGGCTATAAATTGTCTGCCACGGGTAGACCCTGTCTTTTTTTCTATTGGAGCTTTAGAGGTTGCAGAGGGGACTGGTGGTTTTTTTTCTGCTCCCGCTGAGAGATTTAAATTAGTGAGGGCTCTGTGGCCAGAATCGCCTCTGAATTTCTTGGGAACAGAGCATCCTGCAGTGAGCAGCACCCAAGAAAGGACCCGCTTAGGACTTGAGAGGGACTTATCCTGAGAAGCAGGTAAGCAAGGACCCAGGTGGCACGTGGGAGGGACTTGGTCCTTGGTACTCAGAGGCCTTGGGGACGGGGAACGGGTGCGTGAGTGGGAAGAGGCACCACCTGTGTGTGGCACTATGCCTGGGTTCTGCTGCTTCTCCCCATAGCGGTTTGTGTAGCGGCTGGGTTGAAGGACACCAGGGAGCTAGATCAGGGATGATGTTCTCTAGACCCGCCCATAGGTGGGCCACAGTTGTCCGCTGGCTTCTGGTGGATTTTGCAGAGTGGGTGTGAGGGCGTCAGGTGAAGTTCAGCCTCTGTACCACAGGGGCCAATGTAAGGTGATGCCTTTTAGCGCCACCATGCCCTCCACTCTACTTTCATGCCTGGTGGGCTTAAGTTTCTGCTCCCACGGATGCGCCTGTAGTACAGTGTGAATGATGGTGAGTGGTGGATGTCCTAGGCTTGTGCAGCTGCTGGCGTTGAAAGTGCAGAGGAACGAGAAGACTTATATGAGGGGCCGTGGGGAAAGGACAGGAGGAAGGTGTATGGGCGCCATAGTCGCCGCCCTGCACAGTACTCCTGGTGTCACCCACCCTTCACAAGCTGCCAGATTCCAGGCAGTGTGGCAGAGAGGCGGTCGCCCCCAAATTCAGCAGCAAAAGTATCTGGTGATGTGTCCACCTGCGTCTCCCACCCAGCCCCAGCCCCCGCTCCTCCTGCTGTCACCCTTAGAGTGATCTGTTGACCCTTCTGGTCTCACTCAGGTGCCTGCAGTTAGGAGCTTCTGCGGGGGTAGGGCACCCCCGACATCTGCCCTGTTTATATGGTATTCAGATTCTAGAGCTTCAGTAAAGTTTTTAAAGTGAAGATGATGGTAAGCTGGTAGGTGGAGGTTTGTGGAAATGTACTGATAGCGAAGTCAGACTCAAGTTATCAGCCGAGAGAGTATGTATGGAAGAGGAGGGCTTAGTGTTTTATGGAGGAGGTACGGAGTGATGGAGGAATAGAAGAATGAGTTGAAATGGGAAATGTGACTGTCAGGCCCACTGGAAGTTGGGGATCATGAATTATGTCAAGACCAATCAAGATGAGTCTTTTCTCCTACTGATTTGTTTCTTTTCTGTCTTGCAAATATGAATTCTGGAACTGTAGCCCCACACTGTGGTCTTCTCTCAGCTTTCCCATCATATCTGCTAGGTTGTATTTGATTCTGCGAACTACAGAGGCTGGGTAATTGTCTTTAAGGAAGGATTTGGAATAAATTTTTTTCCACAGGAGGGATTTTTGAAATACATGATCTCTAGGTGAGGAGACGCCCGACTCTCAAGAGGCTGATGATATTATTTCTGCTTTTCCTCTTTACATATTCCTGGCCGTATTTATAAATAAGCATGTTTTTTCAACCTTGAGCGTTGGAGAATAAGGTATCAGAAATCATTATGGTAGTTGTACCAAGCAGTCTTTTCCTTTGCTTTGCAATTAAAATCGCTGTGAACCCTGTTGGAATTGTAAAAAGGGAACAATTGAGGAAGAGGCTGACAGTGATTATTTGAAAACCTGAATCATCTGTGTGGGCCCTTCTCATTCTGTCCGAGGTCTGTAGTCAGAGAGCCTGCTCTAAATTGAAACTGCATTTTAAGGCTGTGGTCAGCTAGGGCATGTTTATTTTCTGTCTGTCTTGTATTTACTTATTTACTGAATATTTCACACTTCTTTTGGGATAGGATTTCTGAGTCCCAAACTAAAGACTTGCTGATGACTAAGCATTAGAAAAAGAGACCTCAAAATTAAGGTAGATCCTTACAAAGTTTTCCATGGTAAAATGAATCAATTTTATAATTGGTATAAAATCTAAGTTTACACAGAGCAAGGTTATTTTAAATAGCATTTACTAGAACAGGGTTGCCATTCGGTAGTTCCTGTGATCAATCTTTGTGAGTCTTAAAGAACTGATATAGGAATGTCATTTCATTACCCAGTACTTTCGACTACATAGGCATGGTTTTATGCACAGCCTTAAAAATACTAATAGGCACTATTTATAACTTCATCCATTATCTTGATCCTCTTAACTGTATCTTTCTCAGTAGATTTTCCATTCTTCTATCGGGAATTTTCCTACCACAGCAACTGGGCAGAGACTATAGTTCATTAGAGTAGTGAATGATGTTTAATCTCTTTTGCTTTATTCCTGCAATTTAAAGTTGGTATTATGCCTAGTATTTGATCAAATGTATTTTAGTCTCCTTTCAGTTTATGGATATCCTTGAATATTTTAAAAGGTGCTCTTGTAATAAACCCAGCAGCAAATTTATTTTAATTAAAAGTTTTGTTGAAGTTTAGCATATTCACACAAAAGTACACAAATCACAAATGCATAGCTGAATCCATTTTCACAAAGGTAGTACACTTACGATACCAGTACCCAGCTCAAGAAAGAAACTTTACCAGAAACTCCTTAAGGCTTCCTTCTAGGTACACTCTCTCCCCATCCTAAGGGTAATCATTATCCTGTCTAATACCATACATTAGTTTCCCTTGTTTTTGAATTTTATGTAAATATGACCCATGTAGAATAGGCTCTTTGGGGTCTGACTTCTTTTGCCCAACATGATTATGTGATTCATCCATGTTATTTGAAGTTGTACTTGTTTTTATCTTTGCTGCATAGCAATCTACTATACAAATACCACAATATTCATTTTACTTTAAGTGGACGTTTGCATTGTTTCTAGGTTTTGGCTCAAAGAGTAGCTGGTGCGAATGTTCTTGTACACATTTCTCCTAGGCTGAGAAGTGGCAAAGATGTATTTTTAACCATTAACTTGATAAAAATGTTAGGAAGTTTTTAACAGTTTAATCAGATTAGCATTCAAAGACGATTCCAAGCCCAACCAAAAATAACTGAAAACTTTGCTTTTTAATAATTTTGGTATTTCCTGGAAATATTTCTAGTAAGCTTTTCTAGAAATACAATGTAATCATGATTTTAATTTCCTATTTTCAGATACTGTTTGGCCTAAAGATGTGTTTCATGTTTTAGTCTGCTCCTTTCCAGGTAGTTTCTTTTTAAACTTGCCCAATGTATTATTTGACTTCTGTTTTCTCCGTGAGAAAATGGAAGAAGTTCAGAATGATTTTTGTCAGGCTAGCAAGGAGACGCATAATTGGAATATAAGGATCAGGGGAAACCCCACTGTGTGGTTTACAAGGGAGCATTTTTGTATACTCTTTTCCCTGAAACAAAGAACAAAACAAGTTAATTCGCATGCAAATTAAATTTCAGATTTTCAAATATGAAGCCTCTAAAACTTAAGCAAATTTAACCATTACTTAAAATTATTTGGTAAATGGTGTCAGTTTACATGAAGGGAAGCTATACAAGAATTCCAGGAAGCTATTGAACTCTTTTTTTTTTTTTCTTTCTTTTTTTTTTTTTTTGACTGAATTCTGTCTGTTGTGTGAAAAGTAAAATGTGCAAGCAATAAATGCAGATATTTAGCTGAGGAGATTCCTAAGTGTTTAAGGCACAGCCTGGTTTTTCCTATATAATTGTATGATGCAAGAATGAAAGAGACAAATTGAAGAAGGAATTGTTAAGCAAAAAGAGACTAGAACATGAAGAGTCACAAAATTCTCAACCTATCCATATGAAAAAAGTATGAAAATATGTTCTGAAGAGAACACCAAAGGTATGTATGGCTGGACAATCACTTGCTAAAGAGATTAGCCATGTCAATCATGGACCCAATCAACCACCTCAGCAGAAACCCTGTCAACTTGGACTAAAGGGGACAGAGACAAAATGAAATAAAGAAAGACTGTCAGACTTCTGAGATTGTACACACAGGAAACAAGTCAATAGAGCTACTCTGCTGCAAACATGATTTATCCTTCAAGAAAAGACAAGAATGACCCTAAGTGTGATTCAGATAACAGTGGAGCTTTCACTGCTACCAAGAGCCCAAAATACACAGGCCACAGGAAGGGACTCTTGCCTCTTCTGTTCCAAGGTGTGGGCCCACAACTCAGAGTCGAGGGGCAGGGCCATACCCCAGTAGGCCCAGAAGATGAGGCATCAAGCCAATAGAAACTATTTCCAAGCCTTCAAATCTAATGAAATTTGTCCTGCCAGGTTCTGAATGTTCTTGGGACTTGTGACCCCATTTTTTCCTTCAAATTTCTCCCTTTTGGAATGGGAATGTCTGTCCTAAGTCTGTCCCACCACTGTATTTTGGAAGCAGATAAGTTGATGTTCAGTTTCATAGGTTCACAGATGAACAGGAATTTCACCCCAGTCACACCCCAAGTCCCACCCATAATTATTTTTTTATTTTTTATTTTTTTTATTTCAGCTCATCATGGGGGTACATAAGTTCAGGTTATATACATTGTCCATGTCCCGCCCATCCCCCTGAGTCAGAGCCTCAAGCGTGTCCATTCTCCAGACAGTGCGCCTGGCACTCACCATGTAGTCATACCTCCATCCCCTCACCCCACCTCCCTGAGTCAGCACCTTCAAGCATGACCATTCCCCAGAGGGTGTGCACTGCACTCATCATGTAGGCATACACTCATCCCCTCCCCTCACCCCCCATCCCAGTCTGATATCCAATTGGTATCCTTCCCCGATGTGCATTTAGGTGATGATCAGGGAAACCAGTTTTCTGGTGAGTACATGTGATGCTTGGTTTTCCATTCTTTGGATACTTCACTTAATATAATGGGTTCCAATTCTCTCCAGGAGAACCAAAGAGATGTCGTATCATCATTATTTCTTATAGCTGAGTAGTACACCATGGTATACATATACCACAGTTTACTAATCCATTCGTGGATTGATGGGCACTTGGGTTGTTTCCACATCTTTGCGATTGTGAATTGTGCTGCTGTAAACATTCGGGTACAGGTGTCTTTGTTAAAGAATGACTTTTGTTCTTCTGGGTATATGCCCAACAATGGGATTGCTGGATCAAATGGTAGGTCTACTTGAATCTGTTTAAGGTATCTCCATATTGCTTTCCATAGGGGTTGCACTAGTTTGCATTCCCACCAGCAGTGTATGAGTGTTCCTGTCTCTCCACATCCACACCAACATATGTTGTTTTGGGATTTTTTGATAAAGGCCATTCTCACCGGAGTTAAGTGGTATCTCATTGTGGTTTTGATTTGCATTTCCCTGATGATTAGGGATGTTGAGCATTTTTTCATACGTTTTTTAGCCATTCTCATATCTTCTTTTGAAAAATTTCTATTCATGTCATTTGCCCATTTTTTGATAGGATTGTTTGATTTTTTTCTTGCTGATTTTCCTGAGTTCTAAATACATTCTTGTTATCAGTCTTTTATCTGATGTGTAGTATGGGAAAATTTTTTCCCATTCTGTAGGCTGTCTATTTATTTTCGTGACTGTTTCTTTGGCTGTGAAGAAGCTTTTTAATTTAATCAGGTCCCATTCATTTATTTTTGTTGTTGCTGTGATTGCCTTAGGGGTTTTTTTCATAAATTCTTTGCCTAGACCAATGTCTGTAAGAGTCTTTCCTACGTTTTCTTCTAGAATTCTAATCGTTTCCCATTTAAGGTTTAAATCTGTTATCCACCGTGATTTGATTTTTGTGAGAGGTGAAATCTGTGGGTCCTGTTTCAGTCTTCTACATGTGGCTATCCAGTTTTCCCAGCACCATTTATTGAATAGGGATTCTTGTCCGCAGAGTATGTTTTTGTCTATTTTGTCGAAGATTAGATGGCTATATGAGGATGGTTTTATATTTGGGTTTTCTGTTCTGTTCCACTGGTCTGTGTCCCTGCCCTTGTGCCAATACCAGGCAGTTTTAAGAACCACAGCTTTGTAGTATAGTTTGAAGTCTGGCAAATCAATACCTCCCATTTTGTTTTTATTGCTTAAAATTGCTTTTGCTATACGGGGACTTCTCTGATTCCATACAAAGTGTATAATTATTTTTTCTAAATCTGTGAAAAATGATGTTGATAATTTAATAGGAATTGCATTGAATCTATAGATTACTTTGGGTAGTATAGACATTTTAACAATGTTAATTCTTCCAATCCATGAGCATGGTATGGATTTCCACCTATTTAGGTGTTCTGCAATTTCCTTCCTTAGTGTTTCATAGTTCTCTTTATAGAGTTCCCTTACCTCTTTAGTTAAATATATTCCTAGATATTTTATTTCCTTTGTTGCTATTTTGAAAGGTATTGAGTCCTTAATTTGGTTCTCCGATTGAATGTTATTGGCATATATGATACCTCTGATTTGTGTGTATTGATTTTGTAACCTGAGATTTTACTGAATTCATTAATTAATTCCAGGAGTCTCTTGGTTGAGTCCTTGGGGTTTTCCAGATACAGCATCATGTCATCAGCAAAGAGTGAGAGTTTGATCTCTTCTGTCCCTATTTGGATACCCTTGATTCTGCTCTCTTGTCTGATAGCTCTCGCAAGGACTTCCAATACTATGTTGAAAAGTAATGGGGACAGTGGGCAGCCTTGTCTGGTTCCAGTTCTGAGTGGGAATGCTTTCAATTTTTCCCCGTTCAGTATGATGTTGGGTGTGGGTTTGTCATATATGGCTTGTATCATTTTTAGGTAGGTCCCATTTATGCCTATTTTGTTAAGTGTTCTTATCATAAAAGGGTGTTGAATTTTATCAAATGTTTTTTCTTCATCTATAGAGAGGATCATATGGTCTTTATTTTTGCTTCTATTTATGTGGTTATTTACATTTATAGATTTTCATATGTTGAACCACCCCTGCATCTCTGGGATGAAGCCTACTTGGTCGTGATGAATTACTTTTTTAATAAGCACTTGGATACGATTTGCTAGGATTTTATTGAGAATTTTTGCATCTACGTTCATGAGAGAAATTCATCTGTAGTTTTCCTTTTTTGTTGCATCCTTTCCTGGTTTTGGTATCAATGTTATATTGGCTTGGTAAAATGTGTTGGGGAGAATTCCATCCTTCTCAATTGTGAAGAATAGTTTATGTAGGATGGGCACCAGTTCATCTTTGTATGTGTGGTAATATTCAGGTGTGAACCCATCTGGACCAGGGCTTTTCTTTTTGGGAAGGTTTTTTATTGCTGTTTCAATTTCAGTTCTTGATATTGGTCTATTCAAGAATTCTATTTCTTCCTGATTGAGCTTGGGAAGGCTGTGTGTTTCTAAAAATTTGTCCATTTCCTTCTCATTTTCCAGTTTGTGTGCATAAAGATTTCTGTAATATTCATAGATGATGTCATATATCTCTGTGGCATCGGTTGTGATTTCTCCTCTCATGTTCCTGATGGAAGTTATTAGAAATTTTTCTTTACTGCTCTTGGTTAGTCTAGTCAGTGGTGTGTGTATTTTATTTATCTTTTCAAAGAACCAACTTTTTGTTTTATTAATTTCCCTTATAGTATTTTTGTTGTCCTTTTCATTTAATTCTGATTTGATCTTAATAATTTCTCGCCTTCTGCTGGGTTTGGGGTCAGTCTGTTCTTCTTTCTCCAGCTCTTTGAGTCTATTCATTAAGTTGTCTATTTGTAAGTTTCTGTCTTTTTGAAATAGGCATTTATGGATGTGAATTTTCCTTTCAGGATTGCTTTAGCTGAATCCCATAGATTTTGATAAGTTGTATCACCTTTGTCATTTAATTCAAAGAATGTTTTGATTTCTGACTTGATTTCTTCCTTTACAAAATTGTTATTCAGGAGAAGGTTGTTTAGCTTCCATGACTTTGAGTAGGAATGAGAGTTCCTGTTAGGGTTCATTATTACTTTTATTCCACTGTGATCTGAGAAGATGCATGGTATGATGTCTATTTTTTTTAAATTTTTTAAGACATGCTTTATGTCCTAGGATATGGTCATTCTTAGAGAATGTCCCATGAGCTGATGAGAAGAATGTATATTCGGTGGATTTCGGGTAGAATGTCCTGTAGATGTCAGTCAGCCCCATTTGTTCTAGCATTCTGTTTAAGTCTACTATTTCTTTGCTTATTTTCTGCTTGGAGGCTCTGTCCTGTGCTGTCAGTGGGGTGTTAAAGTCTCCAACTATTAAAGTGTTGTTGTCTATCATTTGGTTTAGATCAAGTAGGGTTTGCTTTATGAATCTGGGTGCACCTAGGTTGGGTGCATATATATTAAGTATGGTTATGTCTTCTTGTTGAATTGTGCCTTTCACCAGTATGTAGTAACCGTCTTTGTCTTTTATTACTTTTGTTGGTTTAAAGACTAAGTTATTGGAAATTAAAACTGCCACACCAGCTTTCTTTTGGCTACTGTTTGCTTGAAATATCAATTTCCATACTTTTATTTTCAGTCTAAACACATCTTTGCTTGTTAAGTGAGTTTCCTGAAGGCAGCAGATACATCGCTTGTGTTTTTTTATCCATTGGCCCAGTCTGTGTCTCTTGAGTGGGGAATTCAGGCCATTGACATTTAGTGAGAGAACTGATAAGTGGGACAGATTTCTGTTCCTCTTATTGGGTAGAACTTCATTGCTATGTTTTCTCTCTTGAGCCATTGTGGTGGCTAGAATTTGATCTTTAGCTCTTGGGTGGTTTTACATTCATGGGTCTTTGTTGTGATGATCTGTGTGTAACTCTCTGTTGAGTACTTCTTGGAGGGGCGGTCTTGTCTTGGTGAATTCCCTCAGTCCTTGTTTATCTGAGAATGTCTTAATTTCTCCTTCATATAGAAAGCTTAACTTAGCTGGGTACAAGATTCTAGGCTGGGCATTATTCTGTTTCAGAAGAGTGAGAATGGGGCCCCAACTTCTTGCTTGTAAAGTTTCAATTGAGAAATCTGGTGTAATTCTAATGGGCCTCCCTTTGTATGTTACTTGTTTCTTTCTCCTTACAGCTCGAAGAAGGGTCTCTTTAGTGGATATTTTGGTCAGTCTGACGACTACGTGGCGTGGTGTTTTCCTATTTGCTATGACTCTACCAGGGGTTCTTTGAGCTTCTTGAACCTGTATATCTAGAGTTTTAGCAAGGCCTGGGAAATTTTCTTCTATTATGTCTTCAAATAGTTTATCCAGCCCTTGCTTATTATCTTCTTCACCCTCAGGCATGCCTATAACACTCACGTTAGGCTTCTTCACATAATCCCACATTTCTTGAAGACTCTGATCTTTTTTCTTATTTCTTTGCTCTATCTCTGTGACTGTCTTATTTAATTGGAAAGAGTTATCTTCGATCTCTGAGATTCTGTCTTCTATTTGATCTACCCTGTTCTTGAGACTTTCCACTGTATTTTGTAGCTCCCTGAATAAATCCTTCATTTCTAGGAGTTCAGTTTGGTTTTTCTTCAATATTTCTATTTCTTTAGTGAATTTTTGTTCCAAATCCTGGATTTTTTTTGTGGTTTCTTTGTGTTGGTTATCTATTTTTTCTTTTATATCATTCAGCTTATTTATAACCCAAAACTGAAATTCTTCTGGTAACATGTTGGTATTCTGAATCTGGCTTGTGCCAATTGGAGGAGAGCTGGTATTTCTCTTTGGGGGCAAGGTTTCCTTTTGGTTTTTTGTGCTCCCCATATTTTTCCACTGAGCCCTTCCCATCTGGCTCTATCATTAGATCTTTTCTCACAGCTTTAGTCTAGTTAACCGCACGCCTTGTACTCTGTTATTAGGCTGTGAAACAATCTAGGTATGTTGCTTCCTTTGTCCAGAGGGGGAGACTGTTGTGTGTTGTTTATAGTTTTTTTCTATCTCAGTTGGGGGACTGCTTCTGATGGGTCCACCCCCAGAGGGTTGGCTTGACCTAAGACCAGTTTGGCAAGTTAAATCACTGTGTTGTGGACTTTCAGTTAGCAGGCAGGATTCACACTGTTTGCAAGCAGAAAGCCTCTCCCTCTCTTTTTCTTTTTTCCCCTGTCTTTTGGTTCTTCCTCTAGATGTGTGGTTTCTGTCTCTTTCTGCAGGAAAGACACTGGCTAGGCGGAGGAGGCAGTGCCCTCGCTCACTCAGTGCCCCAGCTGCTGCAGCTCCCACGGGCAAAGGTCTACCCTGTCCCAATGTCCCCAAGGTCCGGGCTCCACACTCTTGCATCTGGGGAGGCACTCAGTGTTCACACCTGGGAAGGGGACGTGGAGAGGGTCCACGGACCAGGGGATGGAGCCTCCTGGGGAGCCGCCTGGCACCCTATGGCTCTGCAGCAGTTAGACCTTGGCCCGCACAATTGCTGCTGCCCACCCGCAGATCACTGGCACTGGGGGGCAATTTTCAGGGTCCGATAGGAATCAGAGCTGGGGGTCTGGAGCTCTCAGGAGTATACAGTAGCTCCTGGGCTAGAGGGCCACCGAAAAGGAGAAAAGAAAAAGAAAGATAAGAAAGAAGGAGAAAAAAAAAACCACAAAACAAACAAGCAAACAAAAAACCACTATAATAATAGTAAAAAATAATAATAATATTTTTAAAAAAACAATATGAATAACAAGAAAAAGAGAAAACAATAAAGAAAAGAAAAAGAAAAAGAAAGAAAGAAAGAGATTAAAAAAAAAACCCTGTTAGTCCGCGATCAAGAGTCTTAGCTCTTTCCCGCTGATGTCTCCTGTCCACAGAGTTCACACAGAGCCCGCAGCAGCTCCCCGGCCGGGGAGCCGCCGAAGAGGAAAAATAGAGGAAAAAATCCCGCTTTAATATTTCTCGCTCACGGCCCCTCGCCTCGGCGCACGTCCGCGCCTGTGCCTTTAAGATTTAGGTCGCCGCGGAAACCCGCCAGAGTCTAAGCTGCTTCCCGCTGATGTCGCCCGTCCACAGAATTCACACAGAGCCACGGCTCTTGGCGTTGGGTCGCGGGCTATGAAAGAGGGAGCTGCGCGGGGACCCGCGCGGCCCCCTAAGATCCGCGGCGGCTGAGCTGTGGGAACCGAGATGGCGACCGCGCGCCGGCGGGGAGAATGTTCAGAGCTCGGCAGGCGGCAGGGCCCACGGCAGCTCCCCGGCCGGGGAGCCACCGAAGAGGAAAAATAAAGTAAAAAAAAAAAATCCCGCTTTAATATTTCACGCTCGCCTCGGCGCAGGTCCGCCCCTGTGCCTTTAAGAGATAGGTCGCCGCGGAAACCCGCCAGAGTCTAAGCTCCTTCCCGCTTATGTCACCTGTCCTTGGAGCTCCGCATCTCCCGCGGTGATTCTGCACCAATTTCAGTCAGATCCCTGATTTAGCGGGTGTGGAGGTCAGTGGGGAGATCGAGCCGCTTTGCTGTGGGGCTGAACCCCCTCACTCATCGGTGAGGCAGGTACGGCCGTCCCGCACTCCGCTGTCTGTCTTCCGTCCCGCACTCTCCAAATTATCTCGGTCTGATTTCCCACTCGCCTCTGTTTTTTCCTGTTCTCTGTGTCCCACGGTGATTCTCCGTGGGTTCACACCGCCGTTCCTGCAGGGGAGCGATCCTCTAGCATTGTGGCAGGTCAAGATCCATGCCTTCCTCTCCGGGAGCACGAATCCAGGAGGTCACCTCCACTCTGCCATCTTGCTGCTCTCCCCATTATGTATTTTTAAAATTTTAATGTAAATGCGAATACATTTTAAGAATTGAGAAGTCTTACAGTCTCCTTTTTTTCCTCCCCACATTTAAGCCATAATCATCGTCTTTCCAACGAGGTTGAAACTTGGAAGGAAAGAATCCTGAAAAGAGAGGCTCACAAAGAAGTATTTTGTGAGAATTCTCCAAAGTCTCCTAAGGTGACTGGAACAGCTTCTGAAAAGAGACAGATTCCACCTTCTCAATGTAAGGAATGGAATTTACAAGATCCTGTGCCAAAGGAGTCACCAATATCTTGGTTTTTTGATAGCCGATCAAAGTCTCTACCAGCACCTCATTCAATTTCCTATTTTGATAACTCAAGTTTAAGCCTTTGTCCAGGTAGGTACCATTTCTCCAAGCACAGCACTGAAGCTCAATCACTTTTACCCCAAGTAAAGTTCTTATTCTGTTGCTTAAACCCACAGTTTTCTCCAAAGATAGACAAACAACTCTCTCAAGGACATGAAGACACTACCCTAAAAACAAAATAACTTTTACTGGAAAAGTCTCTTATCAGTTCAATGGGCCAGTATATCTAATAGCATTATATTCACTTTACACAAGGCAGATCATAGACTTGCATTATTTACTTATTGATCAAATCAAATTTTTTTGAGCCCTACTATGTGTTAGATATTAGACTCTGATGGTGCCTTGATAAGCAAAACTAGATGTAGTCCCTGCCCTCAGAGCTTACAGTCTAATGGGAGGTACAGACAGTAATCAAATAGTCAAAGAAGTGAAATTCTAGCAGTGCAAAAGGCCATGAGGCATGTGATAGGTATTTGTTTTAGGAATATTGAGGAGAGTCTTCATTTAGGAAGGGAACTGAGATCTGAAAGGCTAATATGAGTTAGCTTAACAAAGAGGGGAGGGGAAAGCATTCCAGGCAGATGGAACAGTGACAAATTTGGAGTAGGAGGAAACATGCCCAGGGGAAGAGTTCAAAGAAATATAGTGTGGCCAGAGCACAGCGAATACAGGCGTATGTGGGTGAAGTCGGTGAGGCCAAAGAGTAAGAGCTGAGCATGCAGGACTTTTATAAATTATACAAAGCAATTTTTAATTTATCTTGAGAGCATATAGAGAAAGCCTTCAAAAGATTTTAAGCAATGGCAAGAGAGCACGAGTTATAAGGTTTGAAAATATCATCTCATCTCTAAGGCGACTGACAAATACTGGGAGCAAGGTTATGACATTGTTTAAACGAGACGTGATAGTAGCATGGACTTGCAGTAGAGATGTAGAGGACAGATAATGCAGGCACCTGAATGAACGAAGCAGTGGGGAGGGATCAGGGATCACCCCAGCTCTGCAGGGGAGCCCTGCACAAAGGTGGGGAGTCTTGCAGGAGAAAACTCTGCAACAGTGGGTTTCTGGTAGTCTTTCTCACACATAGCATCTATTATGTGCCCAGGTGTGCACTTTTGTTTGTGATAGTGTATCTGCCTATAGAGGTACCCTGTTACACAACTGTGGAAATCTAAAGCAGCAAGATCGTACATCAAGAAAGGCAGCTTCCAAATCATTTAAAGCCTTGAGCAAAGGTTCCAGAGTTTATGAGACATCTACTTGGTGACTATGAAGAAATCCATCCATTCTCATCTACTACACATCAAAATTAGATCAAGTTGGCAGTGTGAAAGTGCTCTTAGGGAGATAGGTATAAAACCATTTGGAAAAACTGTTTGCACTGTTCCCTTCATTGAATAGCATTTAACAAACACTTAAGGACCTTTCATTGGCTGCCACTTACATGGAACTTCTGCTGTACACTCACCATTTCAAAAGACTCTCTTGAAAAAAGTGAGAAACCTTTATAAGCAATTCTTTTTTAAGAGGATCTCGCTGTGTTGCCCAAGCTGGCCTCCAATGCTTCCGCTCAAGCAATCCTCCCACCTTAGTCTCCCAGGTAGCTGGGACTATAGGCATGTGTCATTGTGCCCAGCTATAATCACCTTTTGATTTTATCTGATAGGGCCAGAGGCACTTGTATAATATGAATTCATCCAAATGCAAATAAAAACATTTGAGCAACATATGGATCTCTCTGGTACTATTTTTAGGTGAAATAAATAAAAGTAGATTGGAGGAATGCATAAATCAAAAACTGACCAATTCAGAATTAAAGAAGGCTAGTCCCAGCTTGAATTAGTAATATTAGTCTAAAATAATGTTAATGTCAGTTTTTACTTTTAATTATAAAAGTTATTCTAAAATACTTCCACAAATTAAGATGATTGCCAGGACCAGTTATGCTAAACTTATTTACTTTTATAAATATAATAATTTTAAAGTGAGTGTTATTTATAAATAGATGCAGCTGAAGTGCTTTTTAAAGACTCAAAGTTTTCCAAAGATGACTAAAATACATATTATTATTTGCTTAGCATGCCTTTTGTTTCCCCCAAAAATAGGGCAAAAGAAAGTCAAATTCAGTCTATGTTTGATTCTCATGGAATCTCAAAATGATGAATTCCAAATAAAACTGTTTTAAACCTTAGTTTTTCATATAATATGGTTTTTCTAACAGTTCATTTTATGATAAAATGAAGAATAAACTCCAACTTTGATGAAGTTGCAATACACCTTTTTAATGACCAAACACAATTAACCACATTGTTATTTTTCATCCTCCTAGCTCTCCTGTCTTGACATCCTTTCCACTTCCAATTGTGCTTGCTTTATGTGTATTTTTTAATAGGATTAATTCTTTTTCTTTCCTTTCTCAGAGGTACAGACTACAGGAGCAGACAATGTGGATCCTCAGCCAGGTCTCAGGAATGTGCCCCCAGGAAAAGATGCGCCTGAGTGCAGAATTCAGTAACTCCTTTCTTTCTTTTTTTTTATTTCAGGTCATCATGGGGGTACATAAGTTCAGGTTATATATATTGACCATGTCCCGCCCATCCCCCTGAGTCAGAGCCTCAAGTGTGTCCATTCCCTAGACAGTACGCCTGGCACTCACCATGTAGTCATACCTCCATCCCCTCCCCCCACCCTCACCTCCCCAAGTCAGCACCTTCCTTTCACTTTTCTGGGGGCCCAACGTTCCTCCTCTGAGAATCACTTTGCTTCTTTATGTGTCTACCCCTGGCAGTGATGTCACCCAGTCCATCTTAATCTCCATTCAGCTTTCACTTTGCCACTAGCATTAGAAGATGCACAGGAAATGAATGTTTTCCCGTAATTTGTAATGCTGATAGCAATACCTCCTTCTTGCATTTGATAATGCTTGTAAAAGTTGAATTATATATATATTTATTATTTATAAATACACATGCTTTCTAGATTTAAATTGTTAAAGAATAGCAGAGCCTATATCCTGTTAACTTTCTAGTCCTAATCTTCCTTTTGCTGTAATAAGTATAAAAGTTCTTTCTTTTCTGTTAATCCAGCCACCCCAATCCCTATAAGCACTCTAAATTGGTTGGTTTACTATAGACTTTATTCTCCATCACACCTCACTTCCAGTTGAAAGAACCTTATAGATCATTTGTTCTATCTCTTTATTTTAGATGTGAAGAAACAGTACCAGAGTTTCTATCAAAGTAAAGTTTTCTAAACCTGGAGTCCCCACAGATACATCAAGGATGTTAGCATGAACTTCATGCGATCCATAAAACTTTTGAAATATTTGTGGACTTTTGTGTGGGGGTTTATTTTCCTAGGATACTAGGATTCATACTTTCTTTTGTCACATTCCCAGAGCAGTCTGTGACCGTATAAAAGTTAAAAGACTATGGTTTTATAGATTATTTGCTATTACTTTTATATTATATAACTTTGAAAACCCACTTAAAAAAGCAAGTTGCACAAGATTATAGGACAGTTAAAGTGATTTCAAGGCATTCTTGACTCTGGTAAGATTCATTCAAAGGGAGAGATTATTAATTGCATTATATCCATTATTGTAAAACCTGTGCATTGGATATTTTTTTCTTCTCCTAACGTACTACCATAGAGTTCACTAGGACTAAGGGGAAATTGTCTCTTCCTAGAATTTTTCCCCCAGACCTGTCCATTGGGAGTCTGGTTTCTCCTTTTCATCCTTATCTAAACAAGACACTATCAGAGAGCCACAGGTTTAATTCCTTATGACATTTGTTCACCTGGATAATAAAACTACTTTAAAGCCATCAAAAATATAATTGGTTTTCAGGTATCCAACCTAGTACAATGTTGCTTGAGTTTGGATGTTCATTTCCTTCCTCAGTTTTGGGAAGTTTGGGACCATTATTTCTTCCAACAGGCTCTCTGTCCCTGCATTCTCCATTTGAAACCACCATAATGTGTATGTTGGTCCTGAATGATGTCCCATCATGGTCCCTTAGGCTTTCTTCACTTTTCTTCATATTTTTTTCTTTTTGCTTCTCTGGTCAATAATTTCAAATTATCTGTCTTCAGGTTTGCCAGTTCTGCTTAATTAAACCTGCTGTTGAATCTCTAGTGAATTTTTTGATTCAGTTATTGTATTCTTCAGTTACAGAATTTGTTTGGTTCTTTTTTATAGTTTCTATCTCTTTGTTGATATTCTCGTTTTCTTCATACATTGCTTACCTGATTTTGTTTGTGTCTGTTCTCTTATAGATCACTGAGCTTCTTTAAGGCAATGATATGAATAGAGATTTTTGTTTTTGGGATTGGTTCCTGGAGATTTATTTTGGGCCTTTGGTTGGACGATTATTTGTCTCTTCATTTGCCTTGTGACTTTTTTTTTTCCTGAGTTTTATGCATTTGAAAAAGCAGCCATCTCTCCCATTCTTTATGAACTGGTTTTGTACAGGGGAAGATATTAGTCAGCCTAATTAGAGATTCTGAGGACCTCTGAAACACTTGGGGCAGGCAGTGCAACTTCTCTGGGCTTGTACATGTTATTTCCCGATTAGAGAAATCTGCCTGTTTCTTGTTCCTTCTGGTATCTGTCTATAACACTGCGGATCCTTTGTTACTACAGCAAGCTGCCCCAGTCTCCTCTGTTCTGGCTTCCAGACATCCAAAGTATGCCACTCCCCATCAACTCCCCAAATCAGTCCCTCAGGCAGCTTTCTGAAAAGCCAAAATGTCAGGTGCAAATCCGTTTCCTCCTGCCCTTCCCAGGATGAATTTGGGCACCTTCTTTCAATGGCAGTCAGCCTCTATCTGTAGCATTGCAGGCCTTCTGGAAGAAAGCCCTGCCCCCTTGCCTACAGCAGTCCCCAGACATCCAAACTATGCTGGTTCTCTCAGCACTCCAAGTCAGGCATGAAATACCAGGCACATGTTCCACTCTTCTCTCCTCTCCACACCCAACATTCACTTCCCCCCAACCCAGAGAAAAACTACCAGGTGGGCACTGAGCTGTGCTGACTTAGGGGAGGGGTGATCATGTGTAAAGTGAAACAGCTCTTCTTACTCATTTCAGTGCAGCTGTTCTAGGCTTCACACTCACCTGGTGTATTTACATTTCTTAACTGTGTAGTACAGTTAGAATTAAGTTAGACAATGGTTATGGGTGGGGCATTAGAAGTCAATAGTCGGGGATTAGAAGTCAGGATGCAGGAGTCAATAGTCAGGGGCAGGGGCGGGGGAAGGAGTCAACAGTCAGCATTAGGGTTTGGGTTCGAGTTCAGGTTAGGGGTTAGGTTAGCGGTTGGGTCCTGTTAATAATTTAGTATCTTATTGTCAGAAAGTACCTGTTTTGTTAGTCTTATGATCTCTGTTTTGTTTTCTTTTTTAATATTAATGCTGGTCAATTGTATCTAACTCCTGAAACTCAGTTTTAAGGTTTCTCTGAGGTTTGCATGGCTAAGAGGGGGTTGATTCAGTTGGCATGGGTCTTGGGATTTTATTTTAGTTTATGTTACCACGCTTTAACAAGTATAATTGAATAATGTTTTCTTTATGTATGCATAAGCAATAGGAAAACTAAGTAAATCTCCAAGAGGTAGCTTTGAGTTCAGGCTTAACTACTATCTTCAACTGAAACAAAGAAAGAATGGGTGTTGTGGGGGCCAGTAGTGGGGAGGTAACCGAGAAAAGCAAGGTAAACAAGAGCAAGGTTTTTGTTCAGACTTAAGTGGTGCCTTCTGCATTGATAAGAATCTCTCATGATTTAGTCATCCTTCTCTTCTTGGTATGAGAGGAAGATGCATTTACAAATGGAGGGTAGGTCTCCTTTATAGATGTAAATTTCCCTTATGAAAGGGTAACTTGTACTCTGTTTCAGAGCTTCTCCTGTGTCTGTAGTGTCTCAAAATAATCAGCACAAAATAATCCTTCTGCTGGGCTGGGCATGGTGGCTCATTCCTATAATCCCAACACTTTGGGATGCCAAGGTGGGAAGCTCACTTGAGGCCAGGAGTTCAAGACTATCCTGGGCAATATAGCAAGAACCTGTCTGTACCAAAAAAAAAAAAAAAAAAAAAATTAGTTGGGTGTGGTGGTGCACGCCTGTAGTCCTAGCTACTTGGGAGGTTGAGGATGACTCCAGCCTGGAAGTTCAAGGAGTTAGTGAGCTATGATCATGTCATTGCACTCCAGCCCAGGTGACAGTACAAGACTCTGTATCAAAAAAAAAAAAAAAGGTATATTTTGGGGTGGTATATTGTGGTCTTCTACAGTGATATTTTGGGATGGCATATTCTGGCCTCCTACATAGTCTTCTAAAGTGACTGTACCATTATGCATTCTACAAGCAATGAATGAGAGTTCCTGTGTTTTCCTCCAGGAATGGTTTGCCATGTTTTTGGAGTTTAACAATTTTCAAAGGTGTGCCGTGCTCGTTGTTCTTGTAATGTGCTATTCCCTAATGATATATGATGTTGATCATCTTTTTGTATGATCGTTTTCCATCTGTTTCTTCTTTGTTGAGGTGTCTGTTCAGATCTTTACCCATTTTTAATCGGTTGTCTTATTGATTTTTAAAAATTCTTAGTATATTTTTGATATAAATTCTTCTCCAGATATGTATTCTTGAAATACTTCCTATCAGCCCAAAGCTTCTCTTCTTGTTCTCTGAACATGGTCTTTCACAGAGTATGCATTTTTAACGTTATAAAACCCATGGAATTAATTTTTGCTGTGGATCAGCTTTTGGTGTGTGTGTGAAAACTCATCGCCAAATCAAAGGTACCCTAGATCTGGCATCTTTATAGTTTTGCATTGTAGGTCTGAGGACTATGTTGAGTGAATTTTTTGTGGAAGTTGTAAAATTTATGTCTACACTTATTTCATTACATATGTTATCCACTTAATTCTTTCCTCCCTCATTCTTTTTCTAAAAGACACAGGGTGGCAAGCCCCATCTCATATTTAATTTCCAGATCCTGGCACTGAATACTCTGAACTCAGAATTTAACTGGTTCTGCAGCACGGCCAGGAGGGGGCGCTCCCCGCCACTCTGTGTGTGCTGAGGGCTGCAGTGCCCGCGACGGTCAGCAGGGGGCAGAAGGCCTGTCCTGCCCTATGAACATTGAGGGCTACAGTGTCCAGGATGGCCACCAGGGAGAAGACCGCCCATCATGCCCTCTGGCCTCATGCCCTGCATGAGACCACGTGGCACCGCTAGGCCCTGCGAGAGAGAGGAGGCGGGACAGTCGTGCCCTGCTGGAGAGGAGACATTGCCCCCCAGCACTGCATGAGAGGAGGCGGGAACCCCGAGCCCTGCGTGAGGCGGTGGGGCCGCCACACCCTGGTGTGAGAGGGGGCGGGGCTGCTGCGCCCTGGGTGAGAGGAGGTGGGGCCCAGCGCCCTGCATGAGATGCTCTGTACACAGGCACAACGGCCCACAGGTGACACTTTCCACACTGTATGCCAACCCTCGAGTATCCCACAGCACGTGCCATACTCCCCAGGTGACCCTTTGCATATAGACTACAATAGTAAATGCAATTTTTAAAAAGGATAACATTCAAAGTCCCAGAAAATCTACGTAGCACCTGGGAGAAATATGTGCCAACTTAGATAGAAAACTTAGTGAAAACACAAATAAAGGCCCAAATCAATGGAGAGCTATACTCTATTCATAGATATAAAGACACAGAGTCCCAAAAATAATAATTTCCTCCAAATTAATAAATAATCAAAATTAAACAGGGTTATAACTAGAAATTTAAATCTGATCTTAAAATTAATATTAAAGAACAATGAGCCAATAGGACAATGAAAATTGGAGAGACAAGAAAAATGAGGAGAAGAAGGAAGTAGGGAAGGAAGAGCATAAAAAGAAGAGGAGAAAATTGAGGCGAGAGAGTTTGGCTTGTGAAATACCCAGTATAATTTGAAGTTATAATAAAAAAAAACAATGTAGTGTTATGCATGTTTATATAATTAGACCAGTGACTTACAATAGAGGGCTGAAAGAGTCATCCACCCACGCTTGTAAATTCAGTGTGTGACAGAGGCAACACTTTTCATCAGTTGGCAAATATGGTGGAACCATTGGCTCTCCACATGGAAAAACAAAAAGTTAGATTGCTACCTTACAAAGGCCCCCAAATGTTCCAAGGGATCTTTGAGGTATGTTTCTTTGTCTTTTCTTTTAATTTGGGAAATGGATATGTTAAAGAATAATAATTATTATTATATTCAATAGAATTAACTCTATCAAAATTCTACCATTCACCTTAATAAAAGGAGAGTTATTCATATGTGGGAAGCCACTGTGTATCTTTTTCTGAAGTCATTGAACCAAAAAAAAACTTCTACCAAACAAATCCCACGTTGACTGTCATCATTTTCCTTGCTTTTCCTTTTAAAGTTTTTACTCTATAAGACTATCTCATTGAGATATTTTGTTAATTTCACTGTTTCTATAATATATGTGGAATTATTCTGGATTCATTCTTGGTAACTTGTGTTCCATGTGAAACCTTCTGTTTGGAGAATAATCCTTGTTTGCACATGAAGCTGTAGTTCATCAGCAATTCTATAGAATGACATTGCATGAATAAATCAGAATATCTTTATCCAATTTTTGACTAGGTACACATCAACAGGGCTCCCGTGAGTATTACTCTAGATGTTTCCTGGTCACATGTGCCCTATCTTCTCTATGATACAGAGAATATGCTTGTTCCTAAATTATGCTCATGTTTATTTATATCCATTTATGCTAAATTGTTTTCCAAACAGTTCTATAAATTCACCTGCCATATCAGCAGTGTGTGTGTAAGAGTTTTCATCCTAGCCAACGCGATGATCAGTTTTTTAAGTTTCCTGAATCTGGTAAGTTTGAAATTGTATCTTGCTTCATTTTTTATTTTGTATTTCCTTGATTGATAATGAGGATATATTGTCAAATGCATATTAAGCATATTAAACAGAGATATTCTGTAATAGCAATATTTTGCCAATCATATGTGCTACAAATACCTTGTCCTGTTTGAAACTTTTTTTAACCCTGTTTATGGTATCTTTGTAAACTTTTTATTATGGAAAATGTGAAATAAATATAAACAAAAACACAAAGAATAGTATAATATATACTCACTACCCTGACTCAAAAATCATCAACTCATGTGCAGATCTTGTTTCTTTTATACCTACTACCCCTCCCACCTTAAGTTGATTATCCCATTAATAATATCCCTTCATCAATAAAAAGTCAATATGTTTCTGTCAAATGTAGAGACTTTCCTTTTTAAATATAATCACAGCAACCTTATTACATCTAAAAATTTAACCATATTAGATAAACAGCAAGTACTCAGTGTTGGTGTTTTCCTGAGATATATATATACACACTGGTGTTTTCCTGAGATACACACACACACACACACACTCTCATTTCAGTTTCTTTGAATCTAGTCCAAATACAGCACATACATTGTGATTGGTTGAGATGTCTTTTGAAAGAATGTCCACACATCCCAACTAGTTGGGGGCAGCCTGGGTTGTCACCATTTCACTTTGTTTCCTAGTACTATCCACAGTGACCTGAGTTATTTTTCAATTGCTATACATTTAATAATGCATATTTAGACATATTTAATGTGTTTCAATATCTTGCAGTTATACTTACCGGTGATCAAACTGTCCTGTGTTTGGCAAATGGGAGTCTACTTATTCTGGTTCCTGTGTCTTTTGACATGATCCTCCTCATTGTAAGGCTGGTGGCAGGCACCCCCCCCTACCCTAACGAAAAAAGAAGAAGGCCTTCCTATTCCTCAATACCTGCCCTAAAGCTGAAACAAAGAAATTCCTCACTCTTCATGCCAAAACCTTCCTGCCGGAGAAACTCCCATCCTGCAGCCCTAAAAACACCTATAATAAGCCCACTCAGACTTCTGGGTGGTGTGACTTCTCTGGTCCCACTCTGTGGGACTGTGAAGCTCGCCCGGGTCCCTCTCTTGGGACTCGTTACCCTCACCTGGGAACAACCCACTAAAGCCTCTTTACTTATCCCTTTCAACTCTGCTCATCATTCTTTCTCTGGTGCCGGCCACTCCAAAAAACCTTACATTTGGTGCTGAAGCCCCGGAGGGGTGTTTGGCTGTGCCAACTCGCTCTGGGGCATTTGGCTGTGACATCCCCTTCTGCAGACTCTCACATTCCAGACCGGGACCTCTGCTTGCTACTTTTGAGTCCCTGATTGATGATCTCAGCCTGGGTGAGTCACCCTGTGTTATCCCAACTCGGATCCCCCACTGGGAGTCGCTGTTCCCTCCGGGAAGCTGTTCCCTGTCCATTAAACTGTGGGCCCACGTCGGAGGCTCCTCTGTTCCAGGGGCTGAGGCTATTCGGGGATGCCTGAATTCCTCTCACCCCTTTCCGTTTCAGCACTCTAGTCTTGGGCAGAGATGTCCTCCTAGACTTTTGCTGCCTCCATAGCCAGGAAGCTGTTCCTGGCTATTTCCCCATCCGGGCTGAGGCGACATGGGTAACCAAAATTCCTAAATTCCCCATGAGATGTCCCTGGGGTGTCTGCTGGCCAATCCGAAGGCCCTAGATTTAGACATCCGGCCCAAGCACCTCATTCTGTACTGCAATACTGCCTGGCCAATGTACAAATTGGACAATGGCTCCCAATGGCCTGAAAATGCCACTTTCGGTTTCAATATTCTACAAGAACTTGATAACTTCTGTCACAAAACCAGCAAATGGTCGCAGATCCCATATGTCCAAGACTTTTTGTGTTTGCACTCTTGTCCTTCTCTCTGACCTGCCACCCGGCACAAGTCCACCTTGTGCTGGATCCCCCACCACCCTCCACCTCTTCTCCCTCTAACTCTCCACCGGATGTCTCTTCAGATGCCCCTTCTGCTTTCTCCGATCCACCCGAGTCTCTCAGCCCTCCCCCCACTCGACCTCCACCATACCTGGATGCACCCCCTCACCCTTCCGTGCCACCCAGCTGCTCACTGCCGACATCTCCCATCAGCCAGCACACTCGCTCCCACGCAACCCCCTCAGACCAGCCCCTCCTCTGTCCGTTACGGGAGGTGGCAGGCGCCGAAGGGTTGTACGCGTACATGTTCCCTTTTTCCTTTCTGACCTTTCTCAGATCGAAAAGCGCCTAGATTCATTTTCTAATAACCCTACAGCCTACACCGAAGAGTTCCGTTACGTGACACAGGCATATGACCTTACCTGGCATGATATTTTTGTTATACTACCCTCTACCCTTACCACTGATGAAAGGGAGTGCGTCTGGGCAGAGGCTCAGGAACATGCTGACAATGCCCATCTTACAGACCGCTCTATGCCAGTGGGGGCCGAGGCTGTCCCTCCCAAAGAGCCAGAGTGGGAAAACCAACTCGACACCCCAGCTGGCCAGGAGGGCAGGAAACGGCGGGACTGCATGTTGCAGTGTGTCCTTGCCGGCCTCCAGGCCGCCACCTACCATGTTGTAAATTATAATAAACTCAGCAAAATCACTCAAAGGGCAGACAAAACCCCCACGGCCTTTCTCAGCCACCTTACAGACACCCTTATCCAATATATCCACCTAGATCCTACCTCCCCTGTGAGGACTACTGTCCTTACAATCCACTCACCTAACAACCCACTCATCTCCAGATAGCAGGAAAAAAACTCAAAAAAGCAGAGGAGGGCCCTCAGACCGCTATCCAAGACCTGGTAAACATGGCATTTAAAGTCTTTAATTCCCAAGATGAACAGACAGAGACCCAAGAGGAAGCCCATGTCCACCAAAAGGCACGCCTACCAGCTCAAGCCTTGCAGCCCTGAGGCCAGCAGGACCTGCGAAGCCATTGACCTGGTCTAAGGTGACCAGCCACACTCCTCCAGGCACCTGCTTTAAGGGTGGCAAAGAAGGTCACTGGGCCAAGCGGTGCCCACAGCCACGTCCACCCACCACGCCTTGCCTGGAGTGTAGTCAAGAGGGAAAGTGACTACACCTTGGAACAGAAGTATGGAGGGTCAGTCCTTCCATCCCTAGACCTGCCGACGGCAACTTTGGCTCTGGCTGCTAAAGACTAAAGAGGCCCTGACTCAGTGACCCCAATAACCCTCGCAGAACCCAGGGTAACAATCAAGGTAACAGGTAAGGCAGTGTCCTTCCTGGTTGACACAAGGACTACCTACTCTGTCCTGCCTTCGTTTTCAGGCCCTACCTATCCTTCCCAGGTGTCAGTCATAGGTATTGACAGCAATCCCTCTCGACCCCCCACCACTGGTCCCCTAACCTGTCTAATAGATGACCATCCCATCACCCATTCCTTCCTTATCATGCCCTCCTGTCCTGCTTCACTATTGGAAAGAGACCTATTAACCAAGCTGGGCACCACCCTCCACTTTTCCTCCAGGACCTCAAAGACACTTTCTATACCATTCCTTTAGACCCAGCCAGCTACAATCTCTTTGCCTTTATGTGGGAAGATCCCAACACAAACACGTCTTGACACCTCACTTAGACTGTCCTGCCCCAGGGGTTCAGGGACAGCCCCAACCTCTTTGGTCAGGCTCTCGCCCAAAATCTTCTTCAATGCCCCTTACAGCCAAGCATTGTCCTCCAATATGTGGATGATTTATTACTCTGCAGGCCCTCATACTCCAACAGCCACACACACACTGGCTCTCTACTCAACTCTCTTGCCTCTAAGGGCTACCAGATGTCCCCCTACAAAGTTCAGCTGTCTAAGCCTACTGTCACATACCTTGGACTTAGTCTCACCCCCACTTCCCATCATCTCACTGTTAATCACCAGCAGGTCCTTCACGACCTCCAGCCTCCCACCACTGCTGAACAAATTCTATCCTTCCTCAGGTTCGTTAGTTTCTTCCGACACTGGATCCCCAACTTTTCTCTCCTTGCCAAACCCCTCTATGAGGCAGCACGTGATGCCTCTGCTGGCCCTCTGTGGAACCCTCAGGCTGTCTGCCACAGGTTCCTAAAACTTTGCGACTCACTCTTACAAACACCCCCTCTAAGACTCCCTCATCCTGAAAAACCCTTTTATCTCTACACAGATGAGCGCCAGGGCCTGGCCCTCAGTGTCCTCCCCCAAACTCTGGGACCTGCTCCCATTTCCACCCCAGTAGACTACTCATCCGAACAGCTGGACACCATGGTCCGTGACTGGCCACCCTGTCCCTGCGCCTTAGCTGAGCCACTACTCTCACCAGGAAGGCCCTTAAATTCTCCCTGGGACAGAACTTACATGCCTTCTCCACCCACTGTTTACAGGACTGTGACATTTGTGCCTCTTTTAACCCTCAAGGGGACATCAAACCCCCCATCCCCCCCATCAGATATGTAGTCACCTCCCCAGACAAGACTGGCAGGTCAATTTCACTCATATGCCACCTCACAGACATTTCAAACTTAGGTATGGCTGGCCTTTTCTCATTAGGCCTTTTCTCATTAACCATTATCTTCCAGCCCAGCCCCCACCTTTGGCCTCCTATTTCCCATATCTTTCTCTCCTCAGACAATTTCTCCATGCCCACGTGGACCAATATCTGCCTCAGCTGCCAAAAACCGACTGTAATGTCTCTCACACTGGTGTACAGCCCTGCAACTCAACATCATCATTTACCTAATCTTTCTCTTTGCCCCCTGTCTTTTACAATTTCTCCAACGCCGCCTGCAGAAACTATCCAGAGTGGCAGTAAATCAGATACTTCTTCACCCTTACTCTCCCTTTCCAGTCATCCCCCCACCAGCTGACTCCGGCCCATAGCTCCCACTATGTCCCTCCAAAGCAGGAAGTAGCCAGAAAGACCACGGCGCCCTATTATCACTAAAAGGCTGGAATGTAAGGCTGGTGGCGGGCACCCCTCCCTTCCCTAATGAAAAAAGAAGAAGCCCCTCCTATTCCTCAATACCCGACCTAAGGCTGAAACAGAGAAATTCCTCACTCTTCGTGCCAAAACCTTCCTGCCAGAGAAACTCCCAACCCCCAGCCCTAAAAACACATATGAGCCCACTCAGACTTCTGGGTGGCGCGACTTCTCTGGTCCCACTCTGTGGGACTGTGAAGCTTGCCCGGGTCCCTCTCTTGGGACTGGTTACCCTCACCCGGGAACAACCCAATAAAACCTCTTTACTTATCTCTTTCAACTCTGCTCATCTTTCTTTCTCTGGTGCTGGCCACTCCAAAAAACCTTACAGTCATGTCTGATATCACAGCATCCACGCTTCCCAATATAAGAAGCGTACATTTCCTGCCCCAGACTTGAAGTCAGCCTGTGTCTCCAGTAAGTCTTAGGACCATTTAATAACAATGGTTTGTTGAGACCACGATCTAGATGCTAGTGAAATTCACTACTACTGGGTTTGTACTTATTTCTCAGCATTTTCCATGGAAAAACTAAAAAAAAAAAAAATCATATTAAAGAAAACTACATTGAGTTTCCACTGATAAACCAAATTCAAACTGAGAACTAAGAGATTTTTACTCTACTTTATCGATTTTACCTCTTTCTCTCACACCCAAATTCCCAGTTCTCAAAGACACCGACATCATTTCTTCTTTGCATTAACCCACAGAAAAATCATATCCATTCACAATATAACTGTGGACTACTTACTTCTGCATGAAGGATGAAAGGCAAGGCAGGAACTTTTTACGTTTTTGGCTCCACTGTGAAAATCTAAGAGCTTCTGTCAGCCGAAGCCAGTCTGCTCGTGTCCAAGGAGCTCTGAGCCATGTCACACTCCTCTGGAATATTTCCCTGGGCCTTAATCTAAGCTCCTGCAGTTTGTAGAATCTGCTAAGTCACACATTGTCCTCCATTTGTGTCCTCCGTGTTGTCAATCTATGTGATAGTGAGTCTTTGATTCTTGTTTTCATTTCTATATGTATTTCTCCTAAGATCTGGATCTTTAATAAGTAGCAGCTCCTGAGCAAGGCTTTGAAGGATATGGGGCTGCGGGATGGCACGGGGGTGGTGGGGGACGCTGGGCAGGGAGGGACGTGTAGCAGCTCAGCCTCTTGAGGTGTCTGAGGACAGCTGCCATCATCTAGGGCCATACCACCCTGAACACACCCAATCTCATCTGATCTCGGAAGCTTAGCACGGTCGGCCCAGTTACTACTTGGATGAGAGACCACCTGGGAACACCAGGTGCCCCTAGGCTTTTGCCTCTTCTTTTGGCCCGCTCACCCACCAGTGGGGGCAAGGGGGGGAAGGGGGGGCCTCCACCCTCCCCACCCACCCTGGCTCCTGCTGCCACCCTGGAGAGAGTGTCAGGAGGAAGAAAGGTACTGCTGCTTGGTGCTGCAGCGTGACCCTAACCTGGGCACATACTGTGCAAAGAAAGCATGGTGAGTGGTCATTGTGGTCAATGGAGCTGTCTGCCTGCCTCTTTCTCTCCCTCTGTCTCTCTCTCTTTCTCTCTCTCTCTCTCTCTCTCTCTCTCTCTCTCTCATTCTCTTCCTGGCCTCCCTTCCCCTTACCTTGCCCCAACCATGGGCTGCATTTCTGATTCAGGCCTTTTTAGGAAAACAAGTTGCCCAACTAGAAGCCTCTCATTGCCCGGCGGAAGTAAAAAGAGAATAAACCATAGTCTCATGGCCACTACCCTCACCCCACCTCTGAGCTCCAGAAACACCTACCCAACCAAGACAGCACCTGAGAAACCAGCGGTCAGATGTTTGCCCTATGACTCTTGGCAACCTGGAGAGCATGAGGCCTCTTTCCTGGGAGTAGCAGTTTGGGGGATAATCCTCACATTTAGGACTTGAGCCTTGGAAAAGCCCACCCCGGCCTCCAGCTGGCCCCACCTGCTTGACTGCAGCCTCATCCACCCTCTCTCCAGGCTCGGGCCTAACTCTCAGCCCCAGCCCCTGGCTCTAGAGATCTCCTCATGTCCCGCAGTCCAGATGGGCAGAGAATGGAAGAGCCGCCTGACAGGAGGAGACTGCGGGACAGCCAAGGCCTGGTCAGGGGAGCCAGGTCTGGGGAGGAAGTGGCTTCACCTCTCTCCAGGGAAAGGGCTGCCTGCTCCCCTGACCCTTCAGCCTTGGTGTCTGAAAACCCAAAGCTACTTCCCTCCCTAGAGCAAGTGCTGCAGAGGCGGGGGGACCTGAGAATGAGCCAGGTTGTCTCTGCATCTCTTCAAGTAGACTGTGACCATGGCCCTGGAACCTTGTATTGCCTTGCCAATGTCCACAGGTGAATCTAACAGGTAAGAGCAGAGACTGAGCAGTGGGCCAGGCATGAGACTTCAGGGGACCCTGGCAGGCTCTGCGTCCCTGTTGGTATCTTGGGTTCCCACTGACCCCTAGGATTAGACACAGGAACATTCAGGGGCCAGGGGCAGGAAAAAAGGATTTTTCTGAGGACTTTTGAATACATATACCATGATTATTTTGTGAGCAACCAAGTTATTTCATCATTTTAAGTCTTGCAACTAAGACTAGAGTTTTAAAAAATGCCTACTCTCCTCAAAATGCCCCATCCCATTAAAAATGTTTTTCTCTCTCCACTATTCCCTGTTTCTGGAAATGTTATCAGCTCTACTGAGGATCCTGCAACCTCAGCCCTGCACTCCTGCAACACAAAAGCTACTTGAGAAATAGTTATTCACATAGAGAGTTTAAACACAGTAAGAAGGAAAGATCAGGACATGGGCCTTCATTTCCAGAGAAGAGGGACCTGGGCTTGGCACAGAATTTTAGAGCATCACAACAGACTAATAATTTTCTCACGAGGAAACTAAAGCCCCAGATCCCTTAACCACTGAGACCACCGGCAAAGCAAAAGCCTCATACATGGTCCCAGGACTCCTCCAGGCCTGTGCTTCCCTCTCCATGCCACTCAGTGTCTCCTCTGAGCCACCAAGGTGAGTCACAGCACCGGGGCAGATCTGACTGTCTGTGGGAAACAGCTGTGATAACTGAAAAACTCTCTACCGGGCCCTGTCCCAGTGTCTCCCCATGCCCACCTCCCACAGGATCTGGCTCTATGTCAAGCCCTGCTCCTCTGGCTTGGCAGAGGCCCCCAGGCAAGTTGGGTGTGGAGGAAGTGCCAACATCACACTCTGAGGTCACCTCCTAGCCCTGTGTACCCTGATGCCCTGCCCCCACCCGGCTCCCTGCGTCCCTGTGAGATGTTCCATGAGCTCATAGTGCTGGCCATGACCTCACTGCTCCCTCTGCCTCCCCCACTCTCCATACGGATGAATCTTACCCACCTTTAACCTTCAAACTGGCCTCAAATGTCACCTCCTCCAGCCTCAAGTCCATTCGGAACCAACCTTCCTGCAGTTGAGAATGTGGAACGTTCCTACAGTCTCCCTTGCTCTTTCCGAGGACTCAGCCTCCCTCAGCGTGCCATTGTACCGCATCATCTATTTTCTCCACTGCTTAGCAAAGTGCCTTTGCTGCCAGAAGCCCATTGCATATGGCCAAGTGTCCATTGGATTTTCAGAAGCACTTAGGGGCAGGATGTCCTGGTCACTCATCTGTTTGCTTAACCTCACATCCTTTACTGTTACTTCCTCTGAAAAAAATAACTTCAATTCTCACAACTGTGATGCAAACTCATTCTTACAACTGTATGTTCCCTACTCTCAAACCAAAATGAATCAACTCAAAAAAATCACAAACTTCTGTGTGGTCTACTGGTTTTGGGGGAGACACCCAGAGGGCCAGACCTAAAGGTTTGCTGGGTTTTTCAAAATCTCTCCTAGTCTGAGAGTACCATTTAAAAGCCCAAATCGCACACATCTGTTCCAAAAGTGATTCCCAAATTACCTTGAATCTTCAAGGTATGTCTCACCTTTACAAGATGATAAACGATACAGGGAAAGTCAAAAAACCCAATCACTGAGGTAGGGGAAGAAGCAGACAGGCCAAGGGATTAATGGCAGCAGCACAGAGTAAGACAGAAGCAAAGTATCCCCCAGGCAGAGAAGCCTCAGACGCATGCGCAGCCGGGAGAGAGCAAGCTGGAGAGGGGTCTCGGCATTGTCTCACCTTCCTCTTGTCCAGTGGGGGGAGGTGCTACCCCATTGGGACGGTTAAGGTTGGACACCAGCACCTTCAGAGTGTCCTGAATCTATAGGAGATGAAAAGGGAAAAACAAGGGCAGGAGAGAAAGAAGTGGCTTAGAGACAGGCAAGAAGGTCAGGCATGGAAGAAGAGGTGGGCTCAGGGAAACGAAATGCTGAAGGAGGGAAATCAATACCGGGGCCTGCACCATCCTTCCAAAGGGCTACCTGCTGCTTTGCCAGAGGCAGAAACAAATAGATGGGAAAGTCTCCGAGTGATGCAGCTCTTTGTATGCCCATGGAAAAGTCTCCAAGTGACGCAGCTCCTCATAAGCTCGCGGGGCCCTTTCTTCAGGCCCAGGGTGCGGAGGAAATCTGGCAGGGCTCCAGACCTTTACCTCCATTTTAAAACCAGCCTTCCCCATGAGATTTCACTTGAACAAAGGGGGCTACAGCTAAAAAGTAAGTTTGAAAGACACCTATCGAATCCAACAACTTCAACTTATACAGGAGGAAACTGAGGCCCAGGGGAGGAAGTGATTTTTCTGATGGTACCCAGCAAGGTGGTGACAAAAATGGTCTCAAAATTCAGATCTTCTCCTAATCCTAGTGCCTGGGGCTCTCTGCACCACACCCTGCTGCAGAGACAGGGAGAGCGAGATGGCAAGTGGCTGTTCTCACTGGCCTCACTTCTCCTTGAGGCTGGGGATGAGGAAAATCAAATAGCAACTACCATTTATTGAATGTCTACCCTACACCAGGCCCTGAACTAGGAATTAATACAAAAACTACAAAGAAATAATCACGTAAGCTTCTATAAGTGCAAGTAGAACATTACCCCTGTATTGCAGGTGAGAAAGGAGAGGCCCAAAGAGACCAAACAATTTACCCTAAATCACACCCCGAGCAGAGGGAGAGGGAGGATTCAGACACTGAATTCTCACCCAGTACTCGACGCTTTTTCCACAATCTTAACCAGTACTCTTACTTCCTTCCCTTAAGCCCCTGTCCCCAGGGGCATGGCCACCCAAGACTCACATGCTCAGGTGGGCAGCAACCATCATCAGTAGCAGTTGCTTCAGAGCTACTACCATTTTTAACTTTTTCTTGTTGTTGTTTTTCTTCATATAAGATGATGGGAGGTTGTGTTTCAGTTGATACTCCACCAACTGTGGGAAGGAAAAGCAGTAATACTTGTGAGGACAGTGAGCTCTGCAGTCACATTCAGCCTTACAGCTATTTATTTATTCATTTTTTACTTTATACTTTTTACAAAAGACTCTCATTGTGTACACCATCTGATTTCATGCCACCCACAGCCATACAAGGTGTTGTAATGATCACTTGATGACTGAAATGGACAGATAACACGGCTTTTGAAAAAAAGCAATAATGGAGCCGGGCATAGTGGCACACGCCTGTAATCCTAGCACTCTGGGAGGCCGAGGCGGGCGGATTGTTTGAGCTCAGGAGTTCGAGACCAGCCTGAGCAAGAGCAAGACTCCGTCTCTACTAAAAAAATAGAAAGAAATTATATGGACAGCTAAAAAAAAAAAAAAATATATATATAGAAAAATTAGCAGGCCATGGTGGCGCATGTCTGTAGTCCAAGCTACTCAGGAAGCTGAGGCAGAAGGATTGCTTGAGTCCAGGAGTTTGAGGTTGCTGTGAGCTAGGCTGACACCAGGGCACTCTAGCCTGGGCAACAGAGTGAGACTCTGTCTCAAAAAACAAACAAACAAACAAACAAACAAACAAAGGCAATAATGGAATTTAAATTCAGTCTTCTGACACCAAGCTCCGGGGTTTTTTGCCATGAATCTGCAGCAGCTAGGGGGTAAAGCCAAAGGCAGAGGTACAAAACAAGCATTCAGTAGGCAGGAAGTGTGCATTGTGTGGCTTGGAATCAGACAGCGGGGCCCTTTCTTACACACCTGTTAGGGCTGCACCCCAGGACGTCCCCAACTTTTCAATGTATCCTAATGCAGAGGATGGTGAAGGCACATCCCTCGTGAATCCAGGACAAGCCAGGCAGCATTTCAGAGAGAAGACTATTATAATTTTACAAATCTATGCAAACTCCATCCGTAAGTAAATTAGTATTTTTTCTCTCTGAAGAAAATCAGGCAAAACTGATGCTGCAGAAAGACACCCCGTGTTAATCCCGTGGCACTCAGAGAACTCCAGGTTGAGAAGGGGATTTGGGGAAGATCAAGGCTGTGAAGTTCAGTTTCCCAGGATCTGTTCTCCAGAAGGTAAGTAGATCTCATGCCAGAAAGCACTGAGTGAAAGTGAGGTAGAGGACTCAGGAAAAAATTGTAAAGTCTCTCTGGAGAGTGGAAACCTGGGAGAAAACCAAACCAAACCCGCTCTCCCATTGCCACCGAGAGACACTGTCAATGATTTGAGCTTGTTGGTGAAGTGTAGGCTTTTCATTCTGCCAACGTCTAAGTTAAGGGAGTAAGGGAGGCGGAAACCTCTCAGTCCTAAATTCCATAGTCCTTAGTCCCCTTCCAGCTGGAAATTTGTGCTACAGAGAAACCAGAAAGTGAGTGAAAAGGCTTAGAGGGGTATTGGGTCCTAAGATCAAAGGCCAGGCTCTCCGCAGTAATGACAGTTCCCGTGGGGCGGGGGGTGACATAACTACATTCCACTCCTCCATCCCTAAGCCCTAGTCTCTGCTCCGTGGAGGGGGAGGGGAGCACGGAGCAGGGACCCAGGTCCTTGGAGACTGGAGACCCCAGAGCCCAGGGAGGGTGGGTTTGGGACAGTAGGAGGCCAGGTATGAGTCCAGAGCAGGGAGCCCCTGGAGTCCCCAGCCCAAAGTCACCCTGGGGCAACTGGCAAGGGCGGGGGCTGGGCTGCTGAAGGGGCGGGGCTGTCTGAGAAGACTTGGATGAGGGGAGCCAAGGGGCGCTGTGGGGACAGCCCTGCGTGTCTCAGGAGTGGCACAGACTGTGGCCATCGTCCTGCCATGGGAGGGAGCCTCGGGCTGGGTCGGGAGCCGCCACCGGCACGTTTTACCTTTTTCCTGGCCCTGGCCAATTTTTTCTGTCAGGTGTCTACCGACATCCTGTGGGGGGGGAGGATAAACACGGGATCTACAGGATCGCATGGCGACATTGCTTCCGCTAAGGGCTGGGTAATCGCCTCTGCTGGCTACTCCGCACAAGTGCAACTGAGCCAGAGCAGGCGCTGCCCGGGCAACACTAGGAAAACACCTGCGTGGGCGTGGCCCAAATGCTCCCAGCCCATTGGCCAATGAGAAAGATGAAAGGAAAGGGGCGTGGCCAGGCAGCTACAGGGGCTGGGCGAGGCAGTGGCTCACAATGTAAGCAGTGCACATGCGCAGTCGCTGTCCCCGCCCACTCGGCAGAGGTCTGGGCTTGATCTTGCTGGGTGCGCGCAGCTTTCAGTGCCACCATTCATGGCCTCCTTCAAAGAATTCTAGTCTACCTGATGGACTCCAGAGTCCACTCTCCAGCCCCCGCCCTGGACCCTCCCGCGCCACTGAACCCGCGACCCGGGGACCTCGGACCTCAGGGCTCAGGAGGTGGGCGAGGAACGGACAGCAGGGGGAAAGCGCATCATTTCACAGTCCCTTTCCTGACGCTTCGCAGCCCGCCCCGACTTTCCTGTCCCAGAAATCATCTCCAGAGACCCCCACCCAGTCCTCCAGACGCTCCCTCTCTCAGAACCCCCCTTCCTCAAACGTCCCTTCCCTGATCCTGGAGTGTATCTGCCCCCTTCCAGGCTGGTCCAGCCCCGGGCACTCCTGCCTCGCAGCTGCTCTTCCCTGGACCCCGCAGTACCCCTTTCCTCTGAGAGCAGGCTCTGGGTCCAACCAGCCTCTGCCCTGGGATTCCTCTCTGGGACTGAACCCGGACTTAACTGAAGTTACCGCGGGACTGTCGGATCCCCTGTGAGTATGTCTGTGTCCCCTGCCCCCCCTCCATGCTGTAAGTCACCGCTGCTCCCAGCGCTGCTCTGTATCCCAACAGCAGCCCTGCTCTGCTGAGAACCTCCAGGGCCCTTCTGGATCCCTCTTCTTCCTCTTCTCCTGCTCCCCAGTCTTCAAAGAAGTGCTGTCCTGTCCTGGCCTGGCCAGGGCCAACCCTCCTCCTCCTGCCTCCTCAGGTGCCTGTTCCCGTCCCCAGCGCCAGCCATCTCTCCTGCTCACTGGTTCCTCCCCTCCGCCAGCCCTGCCTTTAAACCCACAGGTCCCCCATCAGGAAAACGCTTGGCCTCTACACTGGCCACTCCTTTGAGCTGCCAGTAGTCTCTCCTCTTCTCTGGCAAAGCACCCCAAAAACTCAGCCTCCTTCTCTCATCCCCAGTTGGGGTTTCCTCTACCACCACTCTCAAGTGAGATCCGGAAAGACTTGGGATGTGTTTGTTCAATGATTAAGCAACTTCCGGGATGCAGGTGTGTGCCAGGAGCACCTGCCCTCCAGGAACTACAGGCTGGAGGATAAACAGGCAAAAAAAAAAAAAAAAAAAATTCCAGGACAGAATAAGCATGGTTTTGTGAGGGGGAGAGGGGAAGCTCAGACTTAGGCATGTGAGGAGGGGCTCCCAGAGGTGGTGAGGTCAGAGGCAAGGCCTGATGGATAAGTTCCACTGAGCCCAGATGGCAGGTGGCAAGCCACCGTCTGCCAAAAGCACTGGGCTGATTGAGCCGCTCTCTGAGCACGTTGGGATCCAGTCTTGGACCTTCCTGTGGCGTCTGACTGTGCAGATCATGCCTTTCTTTCTCTTCTGTGCGAATTCATTCTTTCCCTTTTTAAAAGCGAGGCTTCATTGAGCACTTACTTTGTCCCAATCAGCTTAATTTACATACTTCAACATCTTGCCTAATCCTTCCAACAACCTTATAGGCAGACACTTTGTCATCCCCATTTTACAGGTGAGGCCTCTGAGTTCCAGATGAAAGGGTGAATGACCCAAAGGACACGTTTCACACACAGGCTGTGTTGGAGCAACGTGGCTGATTTACCCAGGTGCCAGTGAGCTGAGTCCGAAAAGAAAGTCCGCACAGAAGAGGGTTTTGTGAGGGTTTTTATTAATGGGGATAGCCGACCCCCTCCCACCTGCCGTGTTCAGTTCTTTGCTTCTGGGCCAAACTGGCAGGTGAAGAATTGCTTCCTGCCACGTGCAGTGCGTGTGGCAGAAGACAGTGGGCAGAACAGCTGTTTGTAGTAAATTCTTCTCCAAACAGCCAACTCCTATGACCCCTTTGTCCCAGTCACATCCATCCTTCTGCTCTGGCCCTTACCAGGAGAGCTAGGGAGGGTCAGCCTTCGTCTCTATCAGGGAGGGAGGGGAAGGAATGCTGGTTGCAGCTGCCTGTCACCTCTACAAAGTCCGGGGAGGTCCCCACAGCATGATGTCCAGCCAGGACAGGTGACCAGACAGTGCCCCCACCACCAAGCAAGTCCAGCCCCCAGAACATCTGACAGTCAGTAGTGTTTCAGGACGGGCTCTGGCCTGTCACCCACTGACTGGCCCCCAGCCGCTGAGGCCCGGGCCAGGTGGCATGGAGCGAGCTGGGACCCAGTGCTGCCTTCGGGGCCCCGGGGAGAGAGAGACTGGAAAATGGGCCCTTCCAGTGCTGAGCCAAGCTGGGGGCCCCACTAGCCCAGGACTGGGGGCTGCGGCTTCTCTGTGGCCCCAGGCTTGTAGGGCAGCCCTGGCCTAGGGCAAAGGGAAACTGTTCCTCCAGGGGCACCCGGAACCCCCAGGCCCTGCCAAGGGAGCCTGCGCGCCTCTCCCGCTTTCTCCCCACGTCGGCCCTGCCTGATCCCAGGGAGGTGCCCATAGCCTTGTTTCTTGTTGTTGTAGCCAGAGGACCACATCTGGGGCCACTCCGTGTGCCTGTGGCCCTGGGGCTTAGTAGAGTCCTTCCTCAGCACAGCCTTCACAAGACACTTCGGACACCGCCTCCAGGAAGCCCTCCCTGACTGCAGCCCATCCACCCCACATTTGGCCCTGGGCATCTCCCCGCTGTTCATCACTTCCCTAGCTGGGCATCTGCACCCACCTGCGATGGCCCCGCTGGCCCCATGCCTGCATCCTGGGCGCACATGCACACATCAGCCCAACAGCATGTGCTGGGCCAGCTCCTCAGGTCACCCCAGCCTGTTGGTACAAGCCTCTGAAGGAGCAGAGGCCCGTGGGGGCTGAGGGCCCTTCCAGGCTGGGGGTGGGCTCATGCTGCCACAGGTGCCCCCAAAAGCCCCCAGGGCCTTAGCACTGGGCACCTCCAGCCTCACCCACCACAGGAGTGGCTCCCTGCTCCTGCGGGTGTGGGCCATAGCTCCCCAGGAGAGGCCTCTGGCCCCTAAAAACTGCCAAGGGAAACAGACTGACCATAGAGTAGGAGGGGTCCAGAGACCCTCCCAGGAGAGGGTAAGTGCCCGGGTGGGACCCCACTGTCACACCCCCGGTGCACATATCCCATGCTGGTGTCCCCATGCCCCATCCACCTGGGGGGCAGCCAGCCTCTAGGCTCGGGCCCCACATGACAATGGAGAGGGGGTGTAGTTTCCAGGGAGGGTGACACTCCCCCCCACACACTGGGCCCCGACCCTGCAGTGCAGGGAACAAAGGGGAAAAGGCCCTGGGGGCCTCCCAGAGGTCCCTCCATCTGGCCTCCCCAGCTGCACAAGGACCCAGCTCCCACCAGGAGTGGGGGGCTCCCAGTACAGGGAAGAGGCTCAGCTGGTGTGGACCCTGCTCACTGGTGGGCTCTGAGCTGCCTGCCAGGCCTCTGAGGGTGATGTCACACCCCAGGGCCCCCCAGCGCCTGCTGCTCCAGGGGGGTTCTCTGTGGCAAGTGCTGCCTGCGACCTGGGGGTGCTGTTGGCCAGGCCTGTCCTGGGCCTACAGGCCCACAGGAGAGAGTGAGGGGTCCCCCCCCAAGTCTGCTCAAGGCCCGCAGTCACCCCACCCCACCTCACCAGACCCGAGTTGGCTTGAGGCTGCTGTGCTGTCCCCCATGGAAGGATCACAGACCCCTTATGGCTCCAGCCCTGGAGGGGCAAAGGCTGCCCAGAGTCCAGGCAGGGCAGGGCGCCAGGACCCCAAGACACACCATGCCTGAGTCCTGCCCAGAAGGCTTGGCTTGCAGGGACATGGAGAGGAACCCAGCATGGCCTTGCCCTGGGGTGGGGGTGGGGACACAGCCTGTTCACCTGCTGCCAGGCTCTGAGGTCATCTTCCCCTCCCGCATGGGTGGGGACAGAGGGACCAGCACTGTCCGGCCAGGCAGGGCTTCCAGTGTCTTCGGGAGCCAACCCTACACCCAGTCCCACACCTTGGCCTCAGCAGACCCCTGTGGGCCCAATGCAGGGGCACTCCAGGGAGCCCGCACCCTGGGGCAGGGACACAGGCTGCTCCTGGGGAGCTGGCAGCACAGCCCCCCACAGAAGGCTCCAGAGGAGACAGAAGGACTGGTGGCCCCTGGGACCGGCCCCTGCCTTTCCGTGAGCTGGGGAGGCTGCACCCTCCGATGTCCCTCCCCTCACCCTTCCTGCAGGCTGGTAGCATTTTTCAAAGCTGAGAGCACTTGCTCAAATATTGACTTGCAGACACAGATCTGCAGGGAAGGGCGGCAATGGGAACTTTGCCCCCACACTGCTGGGATCCCAGACTCCCGTCTGTCTGTCCACCCGAGTATCTGTCTGTCAGAAAGAGGCCCTGGCCAGCTGTCCTGGAGGCCTGGCCAGCTGCACAAACGCTGGTGGGAAGGGAAGCCCTGGCTCAAGGGCTCCCATCTGTCCCGAACCTGGTCTCAGCTCCCAGGCGACAGCAGCCAACCCTACCTGGTGCCCTGAGGGCCGCACTCTGCGTGCAAGTGTACAGGAACCCGCCTGTGGACCGGGCCCTGAGGGACAAGGAGGTGAAAGGTGGGGCTGTGCTCACCTCCTTGGCTTGGTCCGTGCCTTGCAGCAGCTGAGAGGCACAAGTCAGGGCATTGCTAGCAGCCTCCAGAGTGGCCTTGAGGGTGGCATTGTCCCAAGACAGCTCCTGCTTCCCTTGCTGAAGGCAGTTGGGGCGGAGAGGTCAGGAGGAAATAGAGGGTGAGAAGGGAGAGAATGAAGGAGGCCATGGGCCTGGGGGGGAGGGAGAGCAAGGGGAGGGGAGGTGTCAGGGGGAGGGGCAAGCGGAGCAGCTTGGGGGTCCCTCACCAGGCGCTCCTGGTTGCAGCTATTGAGCTCCTCAGCCTCCCGAGTGGTGCCCACCGCCCAGTTTGTATAATTTGTCACTATTTGAAATTATCTTTTTGATGCATTTCCTTCTCCTCTCTAGAAGGTAAGGTCCTTGAAGGCAGGGATTTTATATTTTCATTGCTGAATTCTGAGCACTCAAAAGTCAGAATAAGGTCAACTCTGTGGGTAGTTGTGTGGGGGTCATAACTGAGAAGGGGCACATAGGAACCTCCCGGGATACTGGAAACCTTATATACCTTGACCTGCTATATAGACCCGTGCGCAGACCTGTGAACATTCATTGAGCTGTACAGTTTGCATCACTGTACTTTATTGTAAGTATGTTATACCTTAATTTAAAATAATTGTATGAGAACAGCTCATAAAGACTATCAAATGTAAAAACATGGTTTAGGAGTATGAAGAATGAGGAAAAGCACTTAACTGATTATTTGGGAACTAACTTGGAAATTGTCATGTTAGAGCCGGTTCCCCTCGGCCCCGGGAACAGACAGACGGAGTCACTGAGGCTGCAAAAAGGCAAAGGAGTTTTATTGACTAACCCGAGCTAGGGTCCAAGCCCAGAGCACCAACGCAGTGGTCTCTTTCCATGGGCAGGAACCCCCCACAGCGGGGGCTCTTGTCTTTTATATTCTTTAGCAGAGCACTGCCGCAGGGCATGCCATCCCCCCTCCCTCCTTAATTCATTTGCTCCTTCAAAAGTGGCTGATTGTCTTGGCTCCACTTAAGCTAGGTCAGCAAACCATGTTTACAGAAGCAATTAGCATCCGTTAGAATCAAAGAGAGCACACTTTTTTTTTTTTTTTAAACAATTCCCGTTCTTCAGTCAAGATTAGGCTGAATAGATTACTGGGGGTAGAAACGAGATAGGTAAGATACTTAAGAAAGCAAATATAAAGCAGTCTATTTAAATGTGCGGCTGTAAAAAGGAAGACAAGTAGGAAATGGTATTTAGAAATGATGATATAGATGCTAGTTGTGCTCAGTGTAACTGGGTTGTCACTGCTTCTAAGTGTTTTCAGTAGAAAAGCTAAAATATGTATTTTTAAAATACAGAATGAGTTTATATTACTTCTTGTAGAGTAGGACTAAAACAATATTTTAGTTTGTTTGATGGTGACTTGTTTTTTTTGCTCTTAGCTAACAGCCAAATTCCGCTTCTGTACACAAAGCTTGCTTGCTTATTGCTTGATTATGATAAAGAGCTAAAACCATGCTCAAATGCAGTTAAAAAAAGAAAAAACCGCACCGCAGGTGGCTTCCTGGTAGGGAGGCCGGCTGTGCAGGGCGAGTGTCCTTGGGGAGAGAATCTCCTGGGAGGGAATCTCTTGGGAAAGAGTCTCTTATCGGAAATAACTAGCAACAGACTCCAGCAAAAAAAAAGTATAAAAGCTTTGTTTTTACCCCAGGGCGGGGTCCTGGTTCGTACAGAGACCACTGCGTTGGTGCTCTGGGACTTGGACCCTGGCTCGAGCCAGTCAAAATAAAACTCCTTTGCCTTTGCAGCCTCAGTGACTCTGTCTTTCTGTTCCCGGGGCCGAGGGGAACCGGCTCTAACATTTTGGGGGCTCGTCTGGGATTCCAAAACCCCCGGAACAGAATCCGGATCCGAGGAGGAGTTGGAACTCTTGAAATCCGTACGGTGTAGGTGATTGGGCCCTGGACAGAGACCGGCAGGAGACTTAGGCGGACGCGCTGGTGGGTCGCCGGTCGGGAGTGACAGGAGACGTCCGTCACCCCCACGGTTGGTTTCGCTTCTTTTTGTTTCCAGTCAGTGGGAGGCACTCCCGAGAGGGGAGGTAAGTCCGGGGCCACTCGGCAGTCAGTGGGAGGCACTCCCGAGAGGGGAGATAAGTCCGGGGCCACTCGGCAGTCAGTGGGAGGCACTCCCGAGAGGGGAGATGAGTCCGGGGCCACTCGGTGGAAACGGTGTTTGGAAAGGCGAGACCAGGTGGATCCGTTTGACGAGGAATCCAAACGGTAGCCGGCTAAGTTGTGTGTTGCGGGAGGCCCCCCCAAGCGGGGATAAGTCCGGGGCCGCTGTTTGTCATTCTGTCTTTGTTTGTTCCCCCGTTGTCGTTACTTTGTCGTCTGGTCTGTGTTTTTCGCTTCTATGACGCGCCTGGTCTTGGAAGGTGCAGTGTTCTGGGTGCAGCTCTTCCTCCTCTCTTCACTAGCCCTGGTGTTTGGTGTCGGTCTATACACTGTAGCACCCCAGTCTTGGAGTACTCCACAGAAGTGTGCATTTACATTCTTCTACTGGGTCGTAGTGGGAGTCCTAGCGTGGCTCCGGATCGACCCTCCCTTCTAAGAGGTAAAGTCTGTCTGTCTGACTGAGTGAATGAAGTGTGACTCTATGAGGTTCCACGGCTACGGCTACGGAATCTGAGTGGGTCCTAACCTGCGTTTCTGTGGTGACGTCGTACGGCATAACGGTGATTCACTCCCCTAAAAAGGAGTGACCGGGCCCGGGCTCTATACGGGTACACCTTAGCCAAGACGCGCCTAAGTTCCCGCGAGGGACGCAGCCAGGTGGACACCTGAAAGAACTCCCTCCCCTGATACCCTTGTGAGCATGGGTCAGACTCAGACAACGCCTCTGTCTATCCTCATTGATCATTTCAAAGATGCTAAGGAAAGGGCACACAGCCTTTCCTTGGATATAAAGAAAAAGAAATTTATCACCTTGTGTGAGACAGAGTGGCCGGCCTTCGGGGTACGATGGCCACAGGAAAAAATATTTGATGCTGAGATTATTGAAAAGGTAAAAGGGATAGTCTATGGCCATCATGGCCATCCAGACCAAGTCCCCTACATTACAGTCTGGCAGGATTTGCTCCAGAATCTGCCACCTGGGCTAAGGGCCCTCCTGCCAGCATCAAGGGAGAAGACACAAGCCCTAGTTACCAAGAAGGTGGGGAAGAGTGGGGAACAGGATCCTCAGCCCACAGGGCCTGTGCTGCCAGACTCTAACCTGTATCCAGATTTAATGGATTTAGAGTGGCATACACCCCCACCCTATAATCCCAGAGTGGCTCAGGTGGCTCCTGCGGCTCCCGCAGCCCAAAAGGGAACAGGACCTCTGACAGGGGGTCCAGCGTATGGCACTAGACAATGGACTGGACAAACTCCAGATCCTGAACCAGTGAGGGCGCTTCCCTTGAGGGCCATGGGACCCCCGGGAATGGACGGGGAGCAGGCGTATCAGTACTGGCCCTTCTCTACCAGTGATCTTTATAATTGGAAAGCTCAAAACACAAAATTCTCTGATAATCCAAGGGACCTAATTAACCTTTTAGATTCTGTCCTTTTCACTCATCAGCCCACATGGGACGACTGCCAACAGTTGCTTAAGGTTCTTTTTACCACGGAGGAGAGGGAGCGAATCCAGGGGGAGGCACAAAAGTTAGTCCCTGGAGAGGACGGCAGACCTACTGTCAACCCTCGAGTCGTCGATCAGACCTTTCCCCTTGAACGGCCGCCCTGGGACTACAATGAGGCTGAAGGTAGGGAGCGTCTCCGGGTCTACCGCCAGACTCTGATGGCCGGTCTCCGGGCGGCGGCACGGAAGCCGACCAATTTGGCTAAGGCAGGGGATATTCGGCAGGGGCCCGAGGAGAGTCCAGCAGCTTATCTAGAGAGGATTATGGAGGCTTTCAGACAGTACACTCCCATAGATCCCACTGCAGAAGACAGCAAGGCGACAATAATGATAGCTTTTGTTAACCAGGAAGCCCCTGACAGTAGGCGTAAGGTGCAGAAAATAGAAAGGCTGAGTGAGAAAACTTTAAAAGACCTGCTGGAAGTAACAAAAAAAGTCTATAACAATAGGGAGACGCCGGAAGAGAAGCTAGAAAGAATGAGACTGGAAGATAGGAAGTTCCAGGCGGGTGAGGCACAAAAGGCAAATAGGGAGATGGCTAAGATCCTACTTGCAGCCATGGGAAGGGGACAGTCAGGGGCAGATGGCAAAGAACGACCCCAGAGAGAAAGACTAGGCAAGGATCAGTGTGCCCACTGCAAGGAGCATGGACATTGGGCTAGAGAATGTCCCAAGAAAAAGGGGGGCCCAGGGAGGAGAGCATCGCCTAAGAGAGTCTTACTAGCGGGGCAAGAAAAAAATAGTGAAGAGGGGAGACAGGATTCGGAGCCCCTCCCCAAACCCAGGGTAACCTTGCAAGTGGAGGGGAACCCAGTTAGCTTCCTGGTGGACACAGGGGCAGAATACTCGGTGATTACCAAAACTACTGGAAAACTATCCAATAGGACTAGCTGGGTACAGGGGGCGACTGGAACTAAGCCCTACCAATGGACCACTCAACTAAAGTTAGATTTGAGCTCTGGGCAAGTGAGTCATGCTTTCATGGTCATTCCAGAATGCCCCACCCCATTATTAGAAAGAGATATACTCACAAAATTAGGGGCCCGTATCTACTTTGAAGAAGAAAAAAATAATAATGACTGATAATAAGGACAATCTTATCAGTGGCCCCCGGGTTACTCAAATCCTGACCTTGGCTCAAACAGATGAGTACAGACTGTATCAGCCCATAAAGATCAATCAGGAAGGAGAAATGAGCTACTGGCTTCACGAGTTTCCTAAAGCCTGGGCTGAGACAGGGGGAGCGGGATGGATAAAGCATCGGCCGCCTCTCTATATTGAACTGAAACCAGGAGCTGAACCAGCCCGGGTCAGGCAATATCCTATGCCCCAGGAGGCCAAGACGGGCATAATGCCCCACATTCAAAGGCTTCTAGATGCTGGAATCCTCCAAAAGTGCCAGTCAGCTTGGAACACTCCGTTGTTGCCAGTGAGGAAACCGGGTGGGAAAGATTATCGGCCTGTGCAGGACCTCAGGGAGGTCAACGCGCGGGTCCTAGACATCCACCCTACGGTTCCCAACCCTTATACCCTGCTAAGCACCCTTCCCCCGACACAAACCTGGTACACTGTCCTGGATTTAAAGAACGCTTTCTTCAGTTTGGCGATAGCCCCACACAGCCAGGAAATATTTGCCTTTAAATGGCAAGATGAGGAAAGGGGAATTCAGGGACAACTGACCTGGACAAGGCTGCCTCAAGGGTTTAAAAACTCACCCACCTTGTTCAATGAGGCCCTTCATGACGACTTGGGTGAATACCGTGCCAACCACCCAAAAGTGACTTTGCTGCAGTATGTAGATGATCTGCTACTAGCTGCCCCAACCCCACAGACCTGCTTGGAGGGCACTAAGGACCTGCTTAGGGTGCTAAGTGAACGGGGATATCGGGCCAGTGCTAAAAAGGCCCAGATCTGCAAAGAAGAAGTCACTTATCTAGGATATAAAATAAAAGGAGGTCAGCGACGGCTGACTGAGGCAATGAAACAAACTGTGTTAAGAATTCCCACCCCAACTTCATGTCAAGAAGTGTGAGAATTCCTGGGGTCAGTAGGGTACTGCCGTCTCTGGATCCCGGGTTTTACAAAAAAAGCTCGGCCCTTATATGAAGGCTGTAAAGTGGGCCAGAAATGGGAATGGACTATGCAAATAAAAGATGCCTTCTGGGCCCTAAAAAAAAACTATGTTAGAGGCCCCGGCCTTGGCACTCCCTGACCTCACAAAGGAGTTCCACTTGTTTATAGATGAGAAAAAGAAAATAGCCAAGGGGGTGCTTACGCAGACACTAGGACTTTAGAGGCAGCCGGTAGCATACCTGTCCAAAAAGTTGGACCCGGTAGCAGCAGGGTGGCCTGCGTGCCTGTGCATCATTGCAGCTACTGCTTTGCTGGCCAAAGACGCCGACAAGCTCACCCTGGGCCAGCGTCTGCACATCACCACCCCTCATGCCATAGAGGGGATCCTGAAACAGCCGCCCGGACGATGGATCACAAACGCGAGGTTGACTCACTATCAGGGACATAAAAGGCTCATAAAATAAGAGACCCCATGCACGAGCAAGAATGCTTGTAGGAACAAGAAAAAGGGGGGGTGTAGAGTAGGACTAAAACAATATTTTAGTTTGTTTGATGGTGACTTGTTTTTTTTTGCTCTTAGCTAACAGCCAAATTCCGCTTCTGTACACAAAGCTTGCTTGCTTATTGCTTGATTACGATAAAGAGCTAAAACCATGCTCAAATGCAGTTAAAAAAGAAAAAAACCGCACCGCAGGTGGCTTCCTGATAGGGAGGCCGGCTGTGCAGGGCGAGTGTCCTTGGGGAGAGAATCTCCTGGGAGGGAATCTCTTGGGAAAGAGTCTCTTATGAGAAATAACTAGCAACAGACTCCAGCAAAAAAAAAGTATAAAAGCTTTGTTTTTACCCCAGGGCGGGGTCCTGGTTCGTACAGAGACCACTGCGTTGGTGCTCTGGGACTTGGACCCTGGCTCGAGCCAGTCAAAATAAAACTCCTTTGCCTCTGCAGCCTCAGTGACTCTGTCTTTCTGTTCCCGGGGCCGAGGGGAACCGGCTCTAACATTCTAACTCAAATGTAATGGTACAGAATTTAAAACTCCACTCTTGATTTTTAAGCCATATCTTTTTCCTTGTATGCAAAAGGTCTTGGTTCCTATTGATAAAACATTAACATAATTGCCCTCTCGTACATTGATTTTCAAATGGTGGCTCAGTCTTGCATTCCTGAAGTCAATTCGGCTATAATGTATTATTCTTTTCATAAGTTGCTGAATTAAGTTTTCTATATTTTGTTTAGAAGTTTTGGCATCCATGTTTATGAGACTGGCCTTTAAATTTTCCATTCTTGTAATGTCTTTCTCTGGTGTTGGTGTTCAGACTGCTGATTTCTCTGGAAGACTTTTTAGAATGATTTTCTTTCTTCTTTAAGTGTTTGGGAGAACTCATCAATGTAGCCATCTGAGCCTGGATTTTATTTTGTGAGATTGTATTTATGATTCAATTTCTTTAATAAATATAGGACTAGTAATATGTTTTGTAATGCCTAGTGTCTTCTGTTAAATTAAATTTTTTTAGGAAGTGGCCCATTTAATCTAAAATTTTAAATGCATTAAAGTCATTCACAATGTCCTCTATTGTCTTTTTAATGTCTATAAAATCTGTAGTCATACTTCCTTCTTGGAAAAAATTCTTTACCTTGACTATTTGTGCCTTTTCATTATTTTCTTAATCAGTTTATTCACATATCATTTAATATGATAAATTTAGATTCTGCCAATATGAAATTAATATAAAAATCAATTTTATTATATTTCTTTAGGAATCAACATTTGGATTTGTTTCTTGTTATATATTTGTTTTTGTTTCATTAGTTTCCACACTTCAATTATTTCCTTTCTTATACTTCCTTGGGTTATTAACTTTCCTTGTTTTTCTCCAAACTTCCTGAGTTATATATTTTGGTCATTAATTTTCTGTCATTTTTCTTTTGTGACACAAGCATGTAAAGCCATCCATTTCAGTTAGCACAGCTCTATCTGTACCCTACAAGTTTTGACATGGAGCATTTTCATTATCATCCACTAAAACTTTATGTTCTCATTTTCATTATGACTTCTTTCATTCACTGGTTAGCGAGACATGTATTTCCAAACCAGAACTTTTCATTACTGATTTCTAGGTTATTAGCATTGTAGTCAGAAAGCTTTTTTTAGTCCGTTGGTATTTATTGAGACTTATTTTATGGTCCAGCACATGGTCAAACTGTAAGTATCTTTTGATATCCTGGCGTTTTTTAGATATGTCTCTAAAGATACTACATAGGTTTGTTTTAAAAAATCCAATCTGATAGTCTTTTATAGTAATATTTAGTTCATTTACATTTATAGTTATATTTACTGACATAATTAGGTTTTCACCATCTTACTAAGTACATCCTATTTATCTTGACTCTTCTATGTGTTTTTTTACTTTCCTTTATTACCTACTTTTGAACTATTTTTTATTACTCCATACCTCTCCTGCTATAATAGTATGGGAATTATACACTTTTTCTTGTGGTAAAATATACATAACAAATTCTGCCATTTTTAAATACACAGTTCTGTGGCATTAAGTAAATTCACATTGTTGTGCAACCATCACCACCAATCTCCAGAATTTTTTCATCATCCCAAAGTGAAATTCTGTACCAATTAAACACTGACTTATTATTCTCCCCTTCTCCCAGCCCCTGACAAACACCATTATGCCTCGTCTCTATGAATTTAAGTATGTCAGAGTTCTTGCTTTCACTTCTTTTGGGTATATACTCAGAAGTGGAATTTTTGGATTATATATTAATGCTATGTTAATGTTTTGAGTTACTTCCATATTGTTTTCTACAACAGTGGTGCTATCTCACATTACCACCAGCAATGCACAAAGCTTCCAGTTTCTCCATAACATTATTATCTTCATGGGTTTTTGGGTAATAGCCATCCTAATGGGTATGAAGTGGTATCTCATATTGTGTGTGTGTGTGTGTGTGTGTGTGTGTGTGTGTGTGTGTTTTGAGATGGGGTCTTGCTATGTTGTCTAGGCTGGTCTCAAATTCCTGGGCTTGAGCAATCCTCTTGAGTAGCTAGGACTACAGGAGCATGCCATAGTACCTGGCTTCTCATTGTGGTTTTGACTGTTTTTCCCTAATAAGTAGTAATGTTGAACATCAAAAGTATGGTTTATTATATCTTAAACAAGAAGCAGTACAATTAATCAAAGTATGTTCCTAAACTAGTGACACAGTTTTTCCATCTTGACGGTAGCTTTTTTACGCTGGCAGCAAAGAAGCCTGGAGAGGGAATGGCAATGAAATCTCAAAAGGTGTTTTCCATAGTTTGTTGAGAATTGAGTATTTTTCCTTGCAAGATGTGGTCCAAATCCTGGAAGTGGTAGTCAGTTGGTGCAAGGTCTGGTGAATATGGTGGATGACAGAGTTTCCAAGTCCAGCCTCTGTAGTTATAGCAGTGTTGTTTGTGCAATGTGTTGTTGAGTATTGTCTTGGAAGAGGACTGGCCTGTCTCTATCAATCAATCTTGCTGCTTAATCGCAAGCATCCTCATCATTTTGTCCAATTGGTTGCAGTAGACATCTGCTGTAATCCATTGACCAGGCTTCATGAAGCTGTAGTGGATAATAACAGCACTGGACACCAGACACCATTAGCTTTTTTTGATGAATATTCACTTTTGGACTGTGTTTTGGCACTTCATCTTTATCCAAACATTGTGCCAAACACTTGCAATTGTCAAAAATAATACATTTTCATCACACATAACAATATGGTGTATAAATGACTCATCTTTATGTTGTGACAGCAAAGAAAGGCAAGCTTTGAGGTGATTTCTCTTCTGACACTCGTTTAATTTATCCAGAACCCATTTATCCAACTTCTTTACCTTGCCAATTTGTTTCAAATGGTCCAGTGTTGTTGGAACAGTAACAACAAACCTTGCTGCTGGCTGATTCACACGTCCATTGAGATGGATTCGCTTCCACTACAACTTTTAGCTTATCATTATCCACCTTGGTCTCAGGTTGCCCATGTGGCTCATTTTCCAGATTAAAATCACCAGATTGGAACCTCAAACCATCGATAATACTGGGTGTTCATTAGCCATATCCTTCCCAAGCACTTCATTGATATTTCAAGTTGTCTGCACTGTACTGGTTCCAGGACAGAGTTATATTAAAAAATAACATGAATTTTTGACTTATCCATGGCTTCACAAAAATTGCCCCCCCAAAAAACTTTGAAAGATAATCATAAGCCAAAATTTGAGTTTGAAAGACTGAGGATATACCTTCATAATAAAAACAAAACAAGAAGTGTCAAAGTGAAACATCAGAGATATCAACTGTCAAATTTTTTGCTTAAGGAGATCGGACATTTCATACTTAATAACCTAATACCATTTGCAAATATTTTCTCTCATTCCATGGGTTGCCTTTTCACTCTTTTGATATTGTCCTTTGATGTTCAAAACTTTTAATTTTAATAAAGTCTAATTTATTTATTTTTTCTTTTTGCTGCCTGTGCTTTGGTGTCATAACCATTGCCAAATCCAATGTTGTGAAGGTTTTTTGCTCTGTTTACGTCTAAGAGTTTTATACTATTTACTCTTATGTTTCAGTGTTTGATCCACTTTGAGTTAATTTTTGGATATGGTGTAAGCAGAGGTCCGACCATTTTGTATGCTTTTTAAAATTGTTCTTTTAGGGTTGCCCCCAAATTACATGTATTCTTCAGTTATCAGAATCTGATTATCAACCTGTACATCTGTGGAAAAGAGAGTTAACACGGTAGGCCTGAGACTGCTATCCTTAGAAAGACCTGCTTGCAAGGGTGGCCCTTGGCTGATGTCTGGAAACTACAATTTGTCAAGGTGGAGGGTGATGGGAGTTTTCTCACCATTTCCAGAACTGATAAGTACCTCACCATTTTAAAACTGTGTAAAAATGTGGTTTATGCTGAACAGCGGCTTGCTCTCTAAAAGAGTCTGGAACTTCAGTATGTGCTAGACAGAAGGTCCGTACCTGAACAACCTGGGCATTGAGATTCTAATGAGCCTCCTTGGTAGACAACATTTTGTAGATGCTGTAACAGTTGATTACTGGAGGAATTAAGCAAACCCTATGTGACTCCACTGAGAGAGGAATCTCAGAAGCTTATTTCCTCCAGACTTCATCCTATATGTCTCTTCCCTTTGCTGATCTTGCTTTGTATCTTGTAATAAATCACAGCCATGAATACAGCTATATACTAAGTCATGTGGGTCCTCCAGCAAATGACAGAGCCTAGGGTGATCTTGGGGACCCTCCCAAAAAGGATATTTTACCCTCTTGATAAACTGCAAGGTGCTTTAGAATAGTTAATCTCCTCAACATTACTAGCATTGTCATGCATTTCAATTAGACCCCCAACACCATTATTCTTGTTTTATAAGTCAATTATTGAGACACACCTCATAATTGCTCTTTTTAAATCTTCATTTCTCCTGTACCTTTGACTTTTCATTTAAAATTACTTTCTTTCTTCTCAGAGAATGCTATAGTATTTTCTTTGGAGTGGGTCTTTTTCCAAAGTAACAAATTATATTTTTTTTATTTGTATGAAAATTATTTACACATTTTTTTTTTTTTTTGAGGCAGAGTCTCACTCTATTGCCGTGGGTAGGGTGCCGTGGCATCAGTCTACCTCACAGCAACCTCAAACTCCTGAGGTCAAGCAATCCTTCTGCCTCAGACTCCCGAGTAGCTGGGACTACAGGCATGCGCCACCATGGCTGGGTAATTTTTTCTATATATATTTTTAGCTGTCCATATAATTTCTTTCTATTTTTTCAGTAGAGAAGGGGTCTCGCTCTTGCTCAAGCTGGTCTTGAACTCCTGAGCTCAAACAATCCACCCGCCTCGGCCTCCCAGAGTGCTAGGATTACAGGCGTGAGCCACTGCAAAAGGCCTACATTCATTCTTGAAGGCTCTTTTCTGGAGTATAGAATCTAGAGGTTTATAGAATTACTTGACAGTTTATGTTGAGAATCAGATATCATTATAATTGCTGCACTCAAGGTAAACTTTTTCCCTCCAGTTGCTTCATAGATATTCTTTTTGGTTTTGACTTTTTTAAGCAGTTTTTCTCTGATATATTGAGGTTTTTATTTTTCCTACTTGGGATTTAAAAGGGTTTTATTGAATTTGTGTCTTGATGTTTTGCACCATTTTCAAAATATTTGAGCCATATTTTTTTCAATATTATATCTGTTCTATTTTCTCTTGCCTCTCCTTTTTTTGTTAAAGCTCCACTTACACAGATATTAGAAATCACCGCAGGCAGACTTTGGAAATATTGTGGGTTTATGGGGGGTGGGGGGAGGGGATGGAGGTATGACTACATGGTGAGTGCCAGGCGCACTGTCTGGAGAATGGGCAAGCTTGAGGCTCTGACTCAGGGGGATGGGCGGGACACAGACAATGTATATAACCTGACCTTTTGTACCCCCATGAAGAGCTGAAATAAAAAAAAAAAAGTCACAATAAAAAAAAAATATATATATATATATTGGGGGTTTAGTTCCAGACCACTGCAATAAAGTGAGTTATGTGACTCTTTGGTTTCCTAGTGCATAAAAAAGTTATGTTTACACTAAAATACTATAGTTTATTAAGTGTGCTATAGCATTGTCTAAAAACATAACGTACCTACCTTAATTTTAAAAATGCTTTATTACTAAAAATTGTAATGATTATGTGAAACTTCGGTGAGTCAATCTTTTTGCTGATAGAGGGTCTTACTTCACTGTTGATGGCTGCTGACTGATCAGGGTTGTGGTTGCTAAAGAGCGAGGTGGCTGAGGTAGTTTCTTAAAATAAGACAATAATGAAGTTTGACACATCAATTCACTCTTTCTTTCACAAAAGATTTCTCTATAGTATGCAGTGCTGTTTGATAGCATTTAACTCACAGAACTTCTTTCAAAACTGGAGTCAGTTCTCTCAAACCCTGCTGCTTTATCAACTAAGTTTATGTAATAATATAAATATCTTGTTGCCATTTCAACAATGTTCACAGTATTTTTGCCAGGAGTAGTTTCCATCTCAGGAAACCACTTTCTTTGCTCATCCACAAGAAGCAACTGCTCATCCATTCAACTTTTATGATGAAACTGCAACAATTTAGTGAGTTTCAGGCTCCACTTCCTATTCTAGTTCTCTTGCTATTTCTGCCATGTGTGCAGTGACTTCCTCTACTGAAGTCTTCAACCCCCTCGTCATCCATAAGGGTAGAAATCAACTTCTAAGCTGTTAGTGTAGATATTTTGACCTCCTCCCATGAATCACAAAAGTTCTTAATGGCATCTAGAAAGATAAATCCTTTCCAGAAAACTCTCAATTTACTTTGCCGAGATCCATCAAAGAAATCAGTATATATGGCAGCTAAAGCCTTACAAAATATATTTCTTTCTTTTTTTGTTGAGACAGGGTCTTGCTCTGTCACCTAGGTGAGAGTGCAGTGGTGCAATTAGCTCACTGCAGCCTCAAACTCCTGAGCTTAGCGATCTGCCTGTGAAATATATTTCTTAAATAATAAGAGTTGAAAGTTGAAATTACTCCTTGATCCACGGGCTGAAGAATGGATGTTAGCAAGTGTAAAAACAACTTTAATATCCTGTACATTTCCATCAGCACTCTTGGGTGACTAGGTGTATTGTCAATGAGTGGTAATATTTTTGAAAGGAATCTTTTCCTGAGCAATAGGTCTCAAGAGCAGGCTAAAAAGATCCAGTGAATCATGCTGTAAACAGATGTGTTGTCACCCAGACTTTGTTGTGCCACTTACAGAGCACAGGCACAGTAGAATAAGCATCACTCCTAAGAACTCTTGAATTGTCGGAATGGTAAATGAGCACAGGCTTCAATTTAAAGTCACCACCTATATTAGCTCCTAATAAGAGTCAGCCTGTCCTTTGAAGCTAGGCATTGACTTCTCTAGCTATGAAAGTCTTAGATGATATCCTCTAACAGAAGGCTATTTCTTCTACATTAAAAATCTGTTGTTTAGTGTATTAACCTTCATCAATTACCCTAGCTAGATGTTATGGATAACTTGCTACAGCTTTTCCATCAGCACTTGCTGCTTCACCTTGCACTTTTATGTTATGGAGATGGCTTCTTTACTTAAGCCTCATGCACCAACCGCTAGCTTCATACTTTTCTTCTGCAGCTTCCTCACCTCTCTCAGTCTTCACAGAATTGAAAAGAGGAGCCTGCTTTAAATTAGATTTTGGCTTAAGGGAATGTTGTAGCTGGTGTGATCTATCCAGAGCACACAGACTTTCTCTGTAACAGCAACAAAGCTGTTTTGCTTTTTTGTCATTCATGTGTTCACTGGAGTGGCACTTTGCCTTTCCTTGAAGAACTTGTCCTTTGCATTCACAGCTGGACTACCTGGTGTGAGAGGCCTAGTTTTCCCAGAGCTTTTGAAATGTCTTCCTCATTTTCTGTAGAGATGGGGTTTTTCTATGTTGCCCACACTGGTCTCAAAACTCCTGGCCTCTAGTGAGCCTTCTGCCTCAGCTTCCTGAAGTGCTGAGATTACAGGTGTGAGCCACTGTGCCCACTGGCCATGATTATTTTTGATTGTATGTTCTTATTTATAAAATAAACTAACAAGTACAAAATTGTTGGCATAAATAATTTGAGGCCTAAAATGGTATTATTTTCTTCCAGAGAAGTCTTACTTTCATTTCTTCCAGGTGTCTGGCAGAACTCATAACCCAAGATCCTCTCAACCTGATTTAGGGACTAAATTGTGAAGCTGAGTTACAGCCCTTGTGAGCAACATGTATTTCTAGTTCAAACTTACTCTCGTCAACTACAGCCCTTTGGGGTACCAACTCCCATGCTGAGAATTCACCAAGACCCCATCCCCTTGGCTGCAATGCTATCAAAATGGCCCATGAACTCCTAGCTTCCCCTCTGCAAATAATACTGGGGGAAAGTGCCACCAAACACTGGGCATACTTTGAAACTCCACTTTGTACCCTGATCCAGTAATTCATCATTATCTTGATAGCTCACCAGTGCCTTCAAGCAGATTTTTTTTTTTATATTTATTCAGCTTTTCTAGTTGTTCTCAGTGGACAGTTGGCTTGAGTCATCTACACACCTATAACTGGAAACAGAAGTCTCTCTTATTTTGTAAAAAGTATTCTATATGTTCATTGGTGGTCATTTTAAAATACATAAACAAATCCTTTGATATGCCTTTCTTTAAGAGGTGGGGTTAAATTTTCCTCCCCTTGAGTATGAGTTGCATGTAGTCACCTTAATCTAATAGACTGTGGCAAAATGATGGATTGTGATTCCTGAGGGTAGGTCAAAGGAGCTTCCACCTTGCTCTCTTGCTGAGGGGAAGCCAGCTGCCACAATGTAAAGGCATTCAAAGAGTCCTATGGAAAGGCCCATGCAGTAAGGAATTGAGGCCTCTTGCCAACAGCCATGAGAATGAGCCATCTTAGGAGATCCTCCAGGCTCAGTGTGGCCTCTGGATGACTATGGTCCAGGCCAACTTCTTTACTCCAACATGAAAGACCCTGAATGAAAACTACCCAGCTAAGCCATCCTTGAATCTTAATCTGCAAACTGTGAGAGGATAAATGTTAAACCAATCAATTTTGGGGTAAATGGTTTTATGTTAATAGTAATATCTTTGTTTTTAAATTTTATTATTTTTAATTTAATATCATTCATTTTGTGTGAAAAATGAAATCAATTGCTTAAAATTTTAAAATAATATTTAAATAAAAAAGAATATGATTGTTTTACCTATTGTTTTTATCCCTAACTGGAAGCAGAGTTTTTCAGAATGGATGATGTCATTTCCACAACAGTATTAATAGATAAGATATTCAGAAAACCTTTATGATTTATTCTTCCTGAAGAGTTTCTATAATATGGTCTCTATGCAAAAGGAAAACATACATGAACAATTTGCATTTTAGTTGTTACGTGCTGACTTCTGGATGTAGTTCAGACAGTCTCTTTATGATCTTGGTGAAGCTACGCAAGTTCAATGTATTTGGAGGTATGAATCTAATAGGTGCATCAGGTAATAATTTAGCAGATTCAATTTGTTTACAATTCTTCTTGACACCCTAAGTAAGCATTTTAAAAGTTTTTTTTTCCTTTTCTTTTTTATTTCAGCTCATTATGGGGGTACAAAAGTTCAGATTATATATATTGCCCATACCCCCCATCCCCCCGAATCTGAGCTTCAAGCATGTCCATTCCCAGACAGTGCGCATCGCACTCATCATGTAGGTATGCACATCATCCCCTCCCCCCACCCCCCCCAGTCAGAACTTCAAGCGTGTCCATTCCCCAGACAGTGCGCGTCACACTCATCAAGTAGGCATACACCCATCCCCTCCCCCCCCGCCCCCACCTCTGTCCGATACCCAATTGGTGTTATTCCCAAATGGGCACTTAGGTGACGATCAGGGAAACCAGTTTGCTGGTGAGTACATGTGGTGCTTATTTTTCCATTCTTGGGATACTTCACTTAATAGAATGGGTTCCAACTCTCTCCAGGAGAACCAAAGAGATGCCATATCACCGTTATTTCTTATACCTGAGTAATATTCCATAGTATACATATACCACATTTTGCTAATCTCTTCATGAATTGATGGGTATTTGGGTTGTTTCCACATCTTTTCAATTATGAATTGTGCTGCTGTAAACATTCAGGTGCAAGTGTCTTTTTTATAGAATGACTTTTGTTCTTCTGGGTAGATGCCCAATAATGGGATTGCTGGATCGAATGGTAGGTCTACTTGAATCTGTTTAAGGTATCTCCATATTGTTTTCCATAGGGGTTTCACTAGTTTACAGTCCCACCACGAGTGTATGAGTGTTCCTGTCTCCACATCCACGTCAACATGTATTCTTTTGGGATTTTTTGATAAAGGCCATTCTCACTGGAGTTAAGTGATATCTCATTGTGGTTTTGATTTTCATTTCCCTGATGATTAGAGATGTTGACCATTTTGTCATAAGTTTGTTAGCCATTTTTGTATCTTCTTTTGAAAAATTTCTATTCATGTCATTTGTCCACTTTTTAATAGGGTTGTTCAATTTTTTCTTACTGATTTTCCTGAGTTCTAAATAGATCCTTGTTATCAGTTGTTTATCTGATGTGTAGTATGCAAAAAATTTTTGCCATTCTGTAGGTTGTCAGTTTACTCTCATGGCTGTTTCTTTGGCTGTGGAGAAGCTTTTTAATTTAATCAGGTCCCATTCATTTATTTTTGTTGTTGCTATGATTGCCTTAGGGGTCTTCTTCATAAATTCTTTGCCTAGACCAATGTCTGTAAGAGTCTTTCCTACATTTTCTTCTAGAATTCTAATAGTTTCCCACCTAAGGTTTAAATCTGTTATCCACTGTAATTTCATTTTTGTGAGAGGTGAAAGCTGTGGGTCCTGTTTTAGACCTCTACATGTGGCTATCCAATTTTCCCAGCACCATTTATTAAATAAGGAATCTTTTCCCCAGAATATGTTTTTATCTGCTTTGTCAAAGATTAGATGGCTATATGAGGATGGTTTTATATTTGGACTTTCTGTTCTGTTCCACTGGTCTGTGTCCCTGCACTTGTGCCAATACCAAGCAGTTTTAATAATCACAACCTTGTAGTATAGTTTGAAGTCTGGCAAATTAATATCTCCCATTTTGTTGTTATTGCTTAAAATTGCTTTTGCTAAACGGTGTCTTCTCTGGTGTCATACAAAACATAAAATTATTTTTTCTATATATGTGAAAAATGATGTTGGTAATTTAATAGGGATTGCATTGAATCTGTAGATAACTTTGGGCAGTATAGACATTTTAACAGTGTTTATTCTTCTGATCCACGAGCATGGTATGGTTTTCCACCTATTTACATGCTCTGCAATTTCCTTCCTCAGTGTTTCATAGTTCTCCATATAGAGGTCCTTTACTTCCTTACTTAAATATATTCCTAGGTATTTTATTTTCTTTGTTGCTATTTTCAAGGGCATTGAGTCTTTAATTTGGTTCTCCGTTTGACTGTTATTGGCATATATGAATGCCTCTGATTTGTGTGTATTGATTTTGTATCCCGAGACTTTACTGAATTCATTGATCAATTCCAAGAGTCTCTTGGTTGAATCCTTGGGGTTTTCTAGATATAACATCATATCATCAGCGAAGAGTGAGAGTTTGATCTCTTCTGTCCCTATTTGGACACCATTGATTCTGCTCTCTTGCCTGATAGCTCTTGCAAGGACTTCCAATACTATGTTGAAAAGTAATGGGGACAGTGGGCAGCCTTGTCTGGTTCCAGTTCTGAGTGGGAATGCTTTCAATTTTTCCCCATTCAGTATGATGTTGGCTGTGGGTTTGTCATATATGGCTTGTATCATTTTTAGATAGGTCCCATCTATGCCTATTGTGTTAAGTGTTCTTACCATAAAAGGGTGGTGAATTTTGTCAAATGCTTTTTCTGCATCTATTGAGAGGATCATATGATCTTTATTTTTGCTTTTATTTATGTGGTGAATTACATTTATAGATTTGCGTATGTTAAACCATCCCTGCATCTCTGGGATGAAGCCCACTTGGTCGTGATGGATTATTTTTTTTGATAAGCACTTGGATTCGATTTGCTAGGATTTTATTGAGAGTTTTTGCATCTATATTCGTAAGGGATATTTGTCTGTAGTTTTCTTTTTTTGTTGCATCCTTTCCTGGTTTTGGTATCAAAATTATGTTGGCTTGGTAAAATGTGTTGGGGAGAATTCTATCCTTCTCAATATTGGAGAATAGTTTATGTAGGATGGGCACCAGTTCTTCTTTGCAGGTATGGTAAAATTCAGGTGTGAACCCATCTGGTCCAGGGCTTTTCTTTTTGGGAAGGTTTTTTTATTGCTGTTTCGATTTCAGATCTAGATCTTGGTCTATTCAGGAATTCTATTTCTTCCTGGTTGAGCCTGGGAAGGCTGTGTGTTTCTAAAAATTTGTCCATTTCCTCCACATTTTCCAATTTGTGTGCATAACGATTTTTGTAGAATTCATAGATGATACCATGTATCTCTGTGTCATTGGTCATGATTTCTCTTTTCATGTTGCTGATGGAGATTATTAGGGTTTTTTCTTTTCTGCTCTTGTTAGTCTAGCCAGAGGTGTGTCTATTTTGTTTATTTTTTCAAAGAACCAACTTTTTGTTTTATTACTCTCCCTTATCGTTTGTTTGTTATCCTTTTCATTTAGTTCTGATTTGATCTTAATAATTTCTCTCATTCTGCTGGGTATGGGGTCGGTCTGTTCTTCCTTCTTCAGCTATTTGAGTCTATTCATTAGATTGTCTATTTGTAAGTGTTCTGTCTTTTTGATATAGGCATTTATGGAAATAAATTTTCCTCTCAGGACTGCTTTAGCTGTGTCCCACAGATTTTGGTAAGTTTTGTCTCCTTTGTCATTTAATTTAAAGGATCTTTTGATTTCTGTCTGGATTTCTTCATTTATAAAATAATTGTTCAGGAGAAGGTTGTTAAGCTTCCATGACTTTGAGTAGGAATGAGAATTTCTGTTAGGGTTCATTATTACTTTTATTCCACTGTGATCTGAGAAGATGCATGGTATAATTTCAATTTTTTAAATTTTCTAAGACATGCTTTATGTCCTAGGATATGGTCAGTCTTGGAGAATGTCCCATGAGCTGATGATAAGAAAGTATATACAGTGGATTTTGCGTAGAATGTCCTGTAGATGTCAGTCAGGGCCGTTTGTTCTAGCATTCTATTTAAGTCCATTATTTCTTTGTTTATTTTTTGCTTGGAGGATCTGTCCTGTACTGTCAGTGGTGTGTTATAGTCTCCGACTATTAAAGTGTTGTTACTATCGTTTGGTTCAGATCAAGTAAGGTTTGCTTTATGAATTTGGGTGCACCTAAGTTGAGTGCGTATATATTAAGTATATTTACATCTTCTTGTTGAATTCCTTCACCAGTATATAGTAACCATCTTTGTCTTTCATTACTTTTGTTGATTTAAAAACTAAGTTATCAGAGATTAAAACTACCACACCAGCTTTCTTTTGGCTTCCATTTGTTTAAAATACCAATTTCCAGCCTTTTATTTTCAGTCTAAATGCATCCTTGCAGGTTATATGAGTTTCCTGAAGACAACAGATACTTGGCTTGTATTTTTTTTTATCCATTGGGTCAGTCTATGTCTCTTGAGTGTGGAATTCAATCCATTCACATTTAATGAGAGAACTGATAAATGAGAAAGATTTCTGTTCCTCATGTTGGATTGAATTTCATTCTTCTGTTTTCTCTCTTGAGCCATTGTGATAACTGGGTTTTTATCTTTATCTCTTGAGTAGTTTTACATTCATGGGTCTTTCTTGTGCTGGTCTGTGTGTAACTCTGTTTTGAGTACTTCTTGGAGAGCTGGTCTTGTCTTGGTGAATTCTCTGAGTTTTTGTTTATCTGAGAATGTCTTAATTTCACCTTCATATATAAAACTGAGCTTAGCTGGGTACAAGATTTTAGGCTGGGTATTATTCTGTTTCAGAAGAGTGAGAATGGGGCCCCAATCTCTTCTTGCTTGTAAGGTTTCATTTGAGAAATCTGGCGTGATTCGGATGGATTTTCCTTTGTGTGTTACTTGTTTCTTTCTCCTTACAGCTCGAAGAAGGGCCTCTTTAGTGGATAGTTTGGTCAGTCTGATAACTGCATGACGTGGTGTCTTCCTATTTGGTATGAATTTCCCAGGGGTTCTTTGAGCTTCTTTAACCTGTATATCTAGAGTTTTGGCAAGGCCTGGGGAATTTTCCTCAATTATGTCTTCAAATAGCTTATCCAACCCTTGCTTATTGTCTTCTTCACCCTCAGGGATGCCGATAACTCTCACGTTAGGCTTCTTCACATAATCCCACATTTCTTGTAGACTCTGGTCTTTTCTCTTATTTCTTTGCTATATCTCTGTGACTGACTTATTTAATGGGAAAGTGTTATCTTCGATCTCTGAGATTCTTTCTTCTGTTTGATCTACCCTGCTCTTGAGATTTTCCACTCTGTTTTGTAGCTCCCTGATTAAATTCTTCATTTCCAGGAGTTCAGTTTGATTTTTCTTCAATATTTCAATTTCCTTAGTGAATTTTTCTTCGAAGTCCTGGATCTTTTTTGTGGTTTCTTTGTGTTGGTTATCCATTTTTTTCCTGCATAATATTCAGCTTATTTATGATCCATATTTGAAATTCTTCCTGTGACATGTTGCTATTTTGAATCTGGTTTGTGTCAGTTGGTAGAGAACTAGTAATTCTCTTTGAGGGCAAGATTTCAGCTTGATTCTTTATACTCCCAGAGTTCTTTCGCTGAGCCCTTCCCATCTGGATCAATCATTAGATCCCTTCTTTCAGCTTCTTTCAGCTTTAGACTGGATAGAGGCACGCCATGTGTGCTGATCTTAGGCTGTGTAGCAGCCCAGGTGAGCTGCCTCCTCTGTCACTAGGGGGAGCCCTTCGCGTGTTGTTCAGGATTTTGCTGCCTCAGCTGGGGGGCTGCTCCTGTTGGGTCCAGCTCCAGAGAATTAATTGGACCCAAAACCGATTTGAGAGTCCCATCACTGGGCTGTTCTAATTGCAGACAGGAAGTGACTTTTTCCTTGCCTCTTCCTCTCCCGAGGTGGTTTCTGCCTCTCTCTGCACGAAAGACAGCGGCTGGGGGAGGGGGGTGCCCGTGTTCACCCAGCACCCCGGCTGCTGCAGCTCCTGGGGGCGACGGTCCGCCCACCCCAATGTCCAAAAGGACCACACTTCGCTCCCTTGCCACCAGGGAAGTGCTCAGTGTTCACGCAAAGGCGGAGCTCCTAGTGGGGGGCCGCGGACCAGGGGAGGGAGCCGCCTAGTTCCCAGTCACTCCACAGCGGCTAGGCTGGGGACCCCGACAATGGCGGCTGCCCGCGCGCCAGTCGCTGGTGCTGGGGGGAATGCTCAGTGTCCAGCAGGGACCAGGGGAGCCGGGGATTGCAGGAGCCCCGCCGCCCGCGTAAAGGAGACAGTTCGGCATCCCCCAGGTGTCTGTCGCTGCAGCCCAGCATGACCCCTTTCCCGCGGGTCACAGTCTGCCCACAGGGCTCTGGGGTCCGAAATGCCCCCCGCTATTGTCTCCTCTCTGCAGAGCCCCACGTCTCCCGCGGTGATTCCGCACCGGCTTCAGGCAGATCCCTGACTGAGTGGGAGTGGGGGTCAGTGGGGAGACAGGCCGCTTTCCTGTGGGGCTGAACCCCCCTCACTCGCTGGTGAGGCGGGTACAGCCATCCCACGCTCCCCTCTCTATTGTCCGTCCTGCACTCTCCAGATTTTCGCGATCTTATTTCCTGTTCACCTCAGTCTTTTCTTGCTCTCTGTGTCCCACAGTGATTTTCTGTGGGTTCACACCGCTGTTCTTGCGGGGGAGCGATCCTCTTGCATTGTGGCAGGTCAAGATCCATGCCTTCCTCTCTGGGAGCATGAATCCAGGAGGTCACCACCACTCCGCCATCTTTTTCTGTCTTAAAAGTTTTCTTAAAACCGTTACATAGAGATAATCCAGCTTATTCAATTAAAATAAATTTTAAAATTATAAATAAATTGTTCTAAAAATTTTACTTTAAGATTATTTATACCAAGTGAATTTACTTCAGCTCTGTTCAGGCCCATGTATTTAAAAAACATGCCCAACATATTTCTTCATAGTAATGATAAAGTCTATTAGACTATGTCTAAATCAGCATTTCTCACCTGGGATTCCTCCTCTGAACCACAGAACACAGAATGTGATGTAACTATTTTCTCAACCCTCCCAAAGACAGGATATAATTAGATCCATTCTAGATGCACAGGAGAGAGGTTAACCCATTATATAAAATGAATGTTTTAGGCTTAAGGCATTAAAACTTAATTCTTTTAATCAATCCAACTGAGAAAGGCTGGTCTGAAGAGTAATTATAAATATTTTATATTTTAATTACTAAATACTGTATGTAATGAACACAAATATATGCCCAGAATTATGTCATAGGTTATGGGGGGGGTGGAGCTAGTAATATAAAGTGCACTTGTGAAAAGATAAAATTAAAATGATCAATTAGTTACAATTTACCATGCAAGTAAACTATAAATTGTGGGAAGCCACTGTAAATCTCATAAAAGTTCAACAAAGGAAGGGCTCAGACTTTAAATCCTAGATGAAAAGTCAGGGCAAAATACAGAAAATATTCACTGTGTCACATCAGAATATTACATTTTACTTATTGCCATTATTTCCCCCACTAGATTTAAGCTTCATAAGAGCACAGATTTTTGTCTATTTTGTTCACTGTTGCTTTCCCAGTTCCTAGAATAATGTACACAGTTGGTATGTAATAACTTTTTGTTGAATAAATAAATGAAAAGATTGGAATGTGATAGTTTAAAGTGATAGTTGAAACCACAGAAAAAATGAGCTCTCCAAGAAAAAGCCAAATTACTGGTATGTAATATCAATGATAATAGCTATACTTGCTGAGTACATTCTCAGTACATTGTACTAAGAATTTTTCCATATTAAGCTCATTTAAACTTCTAAATATTTAAAGTAAGAACTATTACCCTCATTTTAAGATAAAAAGCTCAGAGAGTTGGGTAACTCTCCCAGAGCCACAGGATGAGTAGGAGGTACAGCCAGGTTATAAATATAAGAGTTATTTTGAATCATCATGATTCTGCCTCTCATTGTAGACCATAAATATTTTCTAAACAAATGAATAGAATGTTGGGAATCTGAGAAAAAGGAAAAGGGAAAAAGACATTGCTACAAAGGTGGGACTACTTGGAGTATAGGTTAACAAAGATGGTAAAAGGAGCTTCCCTATCTGTATACTCTAAGACAACTACCACTGATAACCCACAGGGCCCTAGTTATACCTTCCCTCTGCCAACCTCACAGTCCACTGCCACAGCTGACTGGACCAAGAATGTTGCCTTTTGAACTAATTTTAGGACAAAATCACAGGCTGGATCAATCAGATTTGCTGTTAAAGAATATGGAATTGGAATATGAAGCAAATTAATCTGTAGGAGGAAAATGAGTACAGAGATGCAGAGGCAAGAAACCGTATTAACTGCTACATGAGAAGGGAGAGGAGAAGCCACAGTTCCCAAACCTTCTGTTTAGGTCCCCATGTAACCTAATTTTACTTTGTTTCCACAGTTGGAAACAAAAAATCCATCCTAAACATGAAGTGTCATTGAGATGAGAGGAAAAGAGTTTCAAGAAAGAAATGACTAATTTTAAAGAGGCCAAGGAGTCACGAAGGCAGATGGGGAAAGACCAATAAAAAGGTCACCAGTGACAATGGAAAGAGCAATTCAAGTGAAATTGTAAAGACTGAAGTCAGATTATTAGGACAAAGGAGAGAAGCAATCAAAGAAATTGAGACATTGGATATAAATCACTTCATTGAAAAGTTTGGCAAAAAGAACACAGGACAGATAGGGATAGTAACGTCAAAGGAGTGCAAAGTCCAGTGAAAATCCTGTCAGGATAAAGAAGGGCTCTGCCTGACTGCGAGTAGAGACAAAGGTCTGTGAGTGGAAATGGTAATGGTATAGAAAAGGAATGTGATAACTCCAGGAATTAGGAAAAGATTGGAAAACAGACATAGTTAAAAGAGCTCCCTTTATCTTATTAAGGGAAAAATTTAGATCATTTATTCAATGAATATTTTTCTTTCATCCATTTATTAAAAAGGGATTTGTGCTGATCTGTAGATTCAAAGTAACCTCAAAAAAATCCGAGTAGGATTTTTGTTGTAGATAGACAGTTGAATTATAAAATTTATATAGCAAAACAAAGAGAATAGAACAGCCACAATTTTAAAAAATAATAAATTTAGAGGACTCATTCCACCTGATTTCAAGAGTTACTATAAAGCTACAGTAATCAAGGCCATGTAGTATGGGTGGAAAAATAGATAAACAGTTCAGTGGAACTGTCACAGTCTAGAAAGAGATCCACACAAATAGGGACAACTGATTTTTTGCCAAGGTGCAAAGGTAATTCAATGGAAATTAGACAGTCTTCTCAACAAATGACACTGGAACAATTCCATATGCAAAATGGAAACAAATACAAAGAAACAAAATCACCACAATTCAACTTGAAACAATATATAAAAGTTAACTCAAAACCTCTGCGACCTTGAATTATGCTAAGAACTCTTAGCTACAACACTAAAAAGTATGAGTTATAAAAGCAAAATTAATAGATTATACTTTATCAAAGTTAAAAACCGCTGCTGAGAAAGACACTGTTAAGATGAAAAGACACGGCACAAGCTGAGAAGAATTATTTGCAAATCATATATCTATCTGATAAAGAATTCAAAACTCAGTAAGAAAATAACTGAATAAAAATGAGAAATACGTGAACAGGAATGAAATACTTATACACACAACAGCATGGATCAATGTCAAATGCATTAAGCTAAGTAAAAGAATCCAGACTACTGGGGCTACATAGTATGATTTTATTTACATGACATTCTGAAAAAGGTAAAATTATAAGAACAGGAAATGTATCAGAACATGAGAGGATTTTCTGGAATGATGAAACTGTTTTGTATCTTGATTATGGTGGTGGTTACTTGCCCGTATGCCTTCATCTAAAGTCATGGACACCAAAATGTGCATTTTGCTATATGTACATTAAAAAGAAAGGTCTGTGGAATGCCTACGGGATCCCAGGCATTTGGCTGAGCAGTGGAAAGAGTGAACCAAGCAAACTTCCATCATTTTCCACATAGTGTTTAAAACCTCAGTGAGGTACAGATGAGGGCACAGGAAAATAAAATGACTACATTTTATGGTTTTAACAATTACGAGATAAAGTTAGCTATAAAAATGATAAAAGTATAATAATTAGTTACTTGTAGAGTAGCACTATTTAGGAATAAAGAAGGAAAAAAAGACTGTAAAGCAGCAATCCCCCACCTTTTGGGCACCAGGGCCTTGTTTCATGGAAGACAATTTTTCCATGGACCAGGATAGGGGGGATGGTTTTGGTATGATTCAAGTGCATTACATTTATTGTACACTTTATTTCTATATTATTAAGTTGTCACTTGCCACTCCCTGATAGGGTTTTGATATTAGTCTGCAAGCAATTGATTTGTTATGGTCTCTGTGCAGTCAAACCTCTCTGCTAACGATCCCTTGCATGTGCAGTTTACAGTAGGGTTGGCGCTCTTATGAGAATCTAATTCCACTGCTGATCTGACAGGAGGCGGAGCTCAGGCGGTGATGCAAGTGACAGGGAGCAGCTACAAATACCGATGAAACTTTGCTCATTCACCCGCTGCTCACCTCCTGTTGTGCAGCCCAGTTCCTAACAGGCCAGACTGGTACCAGTCTGTGGTCTGGGGATCGGGGACTGCAGCTATAAAGGGTTGGCAAAGAGCCTAAAGTTAAAAAGAATGAGTTTCTCTTTAACTAGGTCTACAGAGATCTAGATTTACCCACAGGAACAACTGGAATTGTACAAAAGGAGGTTAGGGTGGATCCAAGGTTAAAAGCAATTCAGATTACTGCTCTCATTCCCACTTCAAGACCGCTAATACTGGAATTATGTATTCTACAAAGCTACTTATAGCAATATGGCATGTACAAAGACCATTTAAGGGGAGCAATCAAGAAAACTAACCTTCCGGTCAAAAGAAAAAAACTTGCTGTCTTGCTCAGATCCCAGCTGCCTTGGCCTAGTTCTGAGCAATCTAGGAACAGGGATGGCTGAGTTGATTTCTTTGTTTGTGCTTTTCTCCAAATTATTCAAACGAGTTTTATTCCCATATTTGGAGGCAAGTGGTGATGGGTATTCTCCAGGAGTTTTAACAACCCACACATTTACTGATTTTCCATTTATTTCTAGCCCATTCATTTCTTTCACAGCCAACCTTGCATCACTGTTTTTTTTGAAAGCAAGAGATGCATATCTAAATTATAAATGCAGAAAACCAAAAGGTTTTTCATTAATGACTTTAAATTATCTCAAACTTAATTTTGTAACCACTGGCTCAAATATAGTTTTCAGAATAATAAATGCTCTTATAAGGGTTGATATACTTAGCTTGAAATCAGGAAGAATGTTTATTTAGGATAACTAAATAAAAACCAAATTAAAGATGGAAAATAAAAGATAGTAAGCATTTCTCCTGAATTATCTCCTATTTTATATTAAAATTTAATGTAAAACATTTGCAAAGCTGATATATAATAAAGTTGCAAAGATTAGCAGTCTGGGGACTAGTTATTTATACTAAAAAAAAATTAAAATTAATTCCTATATTCAAACATAACCTCCAGATGACTCAAAGGTTTGCAATGTGAAAGTCAAAATTTAAAACATTTACCAGAATATTTAAGAGAATATCTTTAAGGCCTTGTTGTGGGAAAACGTAGACCAAAAGAAAAAAAAAAAAAAAAAAGAGTTGGAAAATCTAATCAGAATTTTAACCATATATTTGAGAAAGTCAGGCAAGAGCTATTCCTATAAAAGCACCAGACCTCGTCAGTGGCAGTGGAAGGATACATACCAAATCTGAAAAGTGGTTGTTTTCAAATGATGGGACTATGAATAATTTTTTATAACCTCCTTGTATTTTTGCATTTAATTATATTTTCTAAATTTCCACACAGTATGTATAATACTTAAGAAAAAAAAAGCCACAAAGTTTTTTTAAGGATTCAACAAGATACTAAAAGAATCTTTCACATCAGGTAATACTAAGAGGATTATAATACTACTTTAATATAATGAAATGTATTAATACCACATTAATGAGTACATTTAAAAAGCATGTACTCTTAGGTGACTCCATTAAATAAAATTAAACACCTACTTTTTAACAAATTTCAACCCCAACTACAAACAGGATTCTTTCTTAATTGATGAAGATTTTCATATCTGAAATGAACAGCCATCATTTTTTATCAGAAGACAGTAAAGGTATTTCCATCACCATTGTGATTTGAATGATTTGACAATGTCACAAAATAGAAAGTAGCAACATACATATTGGAAGAGATTATATATAGATGATGTAGCTATCTACCTAAAAAGTATAAAAGTGTCATCTAAAAAGTAATTAAATCAGAAATAATAGAACACAATTTTCTGTGCATCTACTATGTGCCAGGCTTTACTCTTAGTGCTTTACATATTTAACTCATAGTTTCACAACAATGCTATGACAGTACTACTAACCTCACTTTATAGACAAAGAGGCTGAGGTACAAAAAGGTTAAGTAAATTGCCCAAATTTATTCATCAAGTTGCTGACAGACCTGGGAATTGAACCAAAGTTATCTATTTCTGGAGCCCACTTTCCTTAACTAAGGCACTCTACTTTCCCTATGAAACAGTATGTAACAAGATAAAGTACACGAAAGTCAGTAAGTCTGCTATGTACCACTAATAACAAGCTACAAAGTATAATCAAACAAAGAAAGATCTGATTAAGAACAGCGTGAACTAATGACTGCAGCTATTTGTCTATAATGACTGCAACTATTTGTCTACGTGTCCCCCTATACTAGCCTGGGACACTCCTGTGGGAATGGCCTTTGACTTTATCACCACTGTGGCTGTTGTCTGGTACAGAACCTCTAGTGAACAGCAGGCACACAGTAATGCACATTTGACTGAATTTAGGAAACACACCTGTAATTAGTAGAAGAATCATAAATTGAAATTTCAGAAACTTGGTATTTCTGGAAATAAGACCTTAAATCAGCCTAAAAAAAGAGAAATAAGTTTGCGAAAAGTAGAAAAATAACAAATAATCATAATATGAACAATTAATAAATTTAAAAATAAAGTTCAAAAAAGAAATCTTGGCACACCTCAGATACTGAAGGGCAGAGACCACCAACATGTATCAAATAACCTTTATCTCTTCATAAGCACTCAACATTCATTTCTGCTTGTAGAAAAACACAATATAGCACAGAAATGATCATCATTGTATTGAGATGTTTAAGAGGAAATGAAAAATTGCTAAATATTTCACGGTTTCTTTTCACTATCACAAAGCTTATTATAAAGTTATCAGCAAATATCAGCATGACTAGACTGAAGACCAAAAGCCTGGAGTACAGTGTTAAGATTTCTGGGCCTTAATCATATCATCTTAAAAAATAAATGGGTTGGATTAGTTGACATTAAGGCTCTCATAGCTCAAATGAATAAATTACATCTAAACAGAGTAATCAGTTACAGCTGTCCCTTGGTATCCCTGGGGGACTTGTTCTAGGACTCCCTGCAGATACCAAGATCTGAGGATGCTCAAATCCCTTATATAAAATAGCATACTATTTGCATATAATCCACACACATCCTCCTGTATACTTTAAATCATCTCTAGATGACTTATAATACCTAACACAATGTAAATTCTATGTAAATAGTTGTTATGCTGCACTGTTTAGGAAATAATGACAAGAAACTTGGTTGAATCCATGAATACAGAACCCATGGGCTGACTGTACATCACAACTAAAAAAGTCTGTCATTTGTCCTTGGTTCAGAGAAGTGCTAAGAGAACACTGGATGTACACAGGATCTTAACTCCTTAGTGTTAGCACTGGCTAGAGCTAGTGGTTTCAGAGACCTCTTTACACACATTCCTTTGCTGGGGAAATAGCGCACCAAGAAAACCTTTCAATCAGACAAATATCAACAGCAGGTATTATATAGCTTGTGATAATGTTAAGAGCACATACGAAAAAAAGAGACAAAATACTTGAGTTAGACAGCATGATTTTGGAAACCACAAATACTAGGGTTATAGATAATTTTTTTCTTGCTTGACAAAAAATTCAAAATTCTTAGACTGCAATCTCATAGTCAATATTGTGAAGGGAACCTGGTCTGAAATAAAAAAAGAGTCACTAAATTGAGATTTGAATTACCAGCAAATCCTATACCTGGCACACAGGGAGTACACAAATATTGTTGAATGAATCCATGAGTACTTTGACTTATGTTTTAATAATTTTTAAATAATAATGGGAGATTTGTAAATTTTATTGTTTTCATTAAGTAATAATAGTAACAAGAGTAGCCTAGCACTTACTGAATGCTCTGCTCCAGGCAACATGCTAAGCACTTTATATACACATCACCTCACATGATTCTTCCAACCACCCCGTGAGGTAGCTATTATCATTTCCAATTTACAGATGATGATACCGAGGTCATAGAAGTTTAGGTCACAAGTCTGTTAAGTATTAGTACTAGAATTCAGGCAGAGTCTTTCATCTTTAGGTAATTAATACCTAACCTTCTTCATTAACTTACTTCATTTAATTTGTTAATCTCTTTGGATTATAGATGTATTCTACAGAGAAAATAGTGAAACTACCTAGCTTTACATTTTTATATTGCAGTGAAAAAGTAGTAAAGAGATATAGTACAGTAAAGGAGTCAGAAGGTATACATTACACCTATCACCTAACCCTTCATTAATTCAATATAAAATATCTACTGGATACCCTATAGGCTGCATGCTTTACTTGGCAGTGAACAAAAATCCCTGATCTTGCTGAGCTAATATGTAAGGGGGGGAAGGCAGTCAACCAAGTAATCAATCAAGTATCAAGTAAGCAAAACACACAGTATTGTGACAAGTGATATGGAGAAAAATAATGCAAGGAAAGAAAAAAATAGTTACAATAAAATCAGATAATATAATATTATTTTAAGTTGTATATATGTATTAATAGATGCATAAAGAAATGCATTGAAATGGTCACTAAAATATTCATAGTGGTTACTGCAGGTTGGAGAAACTTCAGGTAATTTTAATTTTCTTATATTTTTATATTTTATTTAAAAATCTTAAGCCATTATTATATAAGCAGAAAAAAAATAAAACCATTGCTAATATGGAAAATTTAAAAACCCACAGAAATATACAGATAAAAATAAAGGAAGTTAGCATAACTATCAGAAGAAATGATAGAATAATCACAGGCACTAGAGAAAATTCTATTATAAGCATTTAAGGACTATCTAAAGATGAAAATATTCTGAAATAGATGAAATTATTAAAGTGAGGGAAAGCAAATAGTTTCCATCACTAATACCGATTTGATAGATTAGTACTGGTTACCTGATGAAAACTGAGAAGTTGGTTTTGTTCACCAGGTAACCACACCTGGAAAGTGTCCAATGAGGGCTCAATGGAAAAGGATGCAGGTTATCTACTTGCCAACTACATCTTGGATTTAAGCTTTTAGCAATTTTCTGCTCTTTAAAAAGTTGACCTCCAACTGGCCAATTTCTCATTTTGTATAAAGAAAAGCCACAAATAGGAAAAAAATATTAAAACAGCTCAGGCACCCAACACAACACAGAAGCAGGTAAGTATTATTTTACAAATAGGTTAGGATTTCTCAGTAAATTGTTAAACCAACCTAGTGTAAACTTTGGATTCCATCTATCTTGTTCTATTTGATTTTCTTGCCTTCCTGAGAAGTCAACTCCTATCAGGTCTTCTTTAGCATCAAACCAGTCTTCACTTATTTCTTGGTAATTTCTACAGTCTCATAAATTGAAAACAATGAGCTATGAATTACCTATAATGTTTAACTTTCTGAAAGGTTATCTAAAAAAACATGATGAATCACTATAATAATTACTTGTTTTATATATAAATCTAAAGATGAATATTAAGCAAAATAAGAGAAGCAAGCATAAAGATTCTGTGAGAAGGGATTTCAGCAGTCCCAAAATAAAAATTTCTTTTCTGTTTGAGTGATCTGCTTCCTAGTTTCCCTTTAATTAATACTGATTCCCAGTTTATTAAAACTGTTACTTTTCTGATTTTTTGATTGCTCTTTATTGGAAAAAAGACATTATCTTTATATACAGAATAACGCAAAACTTCTTTAAAAGGACTAAATAGTGCTGCAGCTCTTTATATCGTTAAAATTAATGATCTTTTTGGAATGACCATAATCTCTTTTCATAGAGGACAAAACTAAAAAAAAACATACACAATTTACAGAGATACAATTAGACACAAGAAAGAGTTTTCATATTGGAAACATGAAGCAGAAGAATAAAAGTCCATATTATTACTCAGCATTATCAGATATATTATTAGGTGACTTTAAATACAGTCAAGCAAAAATAATAAGACCATACTTAACATTCACAATCAGAATGATGACATTTTAGTCAATTAAAAATATTTATTTTGATCTAATGAATAAACACTAGAGATATTTTCAACCTTAATTGTTTTCTGACAACTATGAAAGATATATTTTTATACTAACCTTTATCATCAAGTTTCAGTTGATCAAAGTCTACATTTATATCACCATTTTTTAAACCATCTTTCTTAGGTGATGTATCTTGTTTAGGATGACTATTGTTAGATAACAAAGATATCTGAGGATTAAGATAATAAAAACAACAATAAGGACTAAGAATTATTTCACTCTTACTATGTGACAGACACTCTTCAGTGGCATTATTTAGCCCTTACAATAATGAAGGCTATGAGAGTAAAACCATCAACTTGACTTCACAGATGAGAAAACTGAATCTAAGAAACTCATTGTGCCAAGTCACAGTTAACAAGAATTAGGATTTGAATCCAGTCTGTGTATAGTTACCATATGCTAATGCTAGTATTTTGCAAAGTGTGGCATATACACGCTAGAAGTACTTGAGATAATTTTTGGAGGTATATATAAATATTGATAACATTAACCTTTAACAGTTACGTATTTAATTTAGTGTATGCTTATGTATATCTTTTATTTATGGGAAGTAATATTTCTTTCCTATATGTAAGAGTGAATTATTCTTCACACTTAAATTTTTGTAAAAAGGAGAATCATTTAAAGAAAAATACAGAATAACACTATAGGTAATATAGGACTATGGTAAATTGTGAAGATGGCACATGAATAGCTAAAATTTAGAAATACTACACTACACTGTACTGGTTTTCATGCATAACTAGTTAATTTAATGAGACAGGGACTAAAATGTAATCCCAACTTAAAATTGATATTGTTTTATAGCCAAAAGTAAGATTATAAAAATTATGTCTGCATCTTGTACTTTTAAAAATAATTTATTGTTCTCCCTAAATAAGCAGATTATACCATTGGTACCATTACAATGAAAATAAAACCTTAAGAATTATATAGTACTAAATGTACAAATTGTTTAAGCAAAGTATTAATATGTAAGAAATTTAAGTACATAAAAATCTAGTTATGAATCTTTTAATTGTGGATAATTTGTGGATAACTGAGATTTTTTGAAAAAGAATTTAACAATGGAATAATTTGTTAAAGCAATTTACTTTTTATCATTCATGTTAGTAGAAAGGAACATATATTAATCAAGTATTTCACTTTGGACTTGGGAATCCATCTTGGGGGAGTACCTAAGACCACTCAAATAATGAAACCTTAAGGTAAAACCAAAGTCAGAAAAACAGAAATAAACTTCAGCTTTCCTATCCCATTGCCTCCTCACTTGATAATGGAATGTAACTTATGTTACTATAACACTTTATAATTTGCAGGGTGTTCTTATATAGATTAAACCATCTTTCTTGATTATCATCTGACCAAGATTCCCTTGGGGGAACAAAAGAGAATGAGAAAATCCATGAGAGACATTTAAAAACTATTTTCATCATTTCAACAAAGGAGAAATTAAAACTTTGCCCTGCCTAAAATAAATGAAACATTACTTTATTCTACCTCATGAGATGAAGGTGCAAGATGTTAGTTTTAACTACACTCATGCAGCACGATGGTGGCTGTATATCATGGACTTGCCTGAGACAGTCCAGATTTATACCTATTGCTGTGGTGAATGATTAACATTACTCTCTTTCATCCTCAAAAGTCTGCTGATTTGGTGATAAATTATATGCTTACCCTACTCAAGATATATTGCTGATATCTATTTGATTAGGCTTAAATACACCATTATGTTCCTCCTAGTTATATCTCTCAAATGGTCGCATATAAAGTAAGCTAGTTGAGTGAAAAGAAGGATGTTGGAGTCTCTGAAAATTATAGTTTACTTAAGCCATAAAATTTAAGATTTATGCAGATGAACTTTCTAAAAATCTTACTTGAGAGAGTGTCTCTTTTAGGTTCGAAGAAACATGAACATCCTGAGCACTCTGATTATCAAGTTCAGAATCTGCTCCTGAAAAGCTAAACAGATAAACACTTCAGAAGGAATAAGATCTAATGTTTGATAGCAGCCTATAGTTAACAATGTATTTGATATTTCAAAATAGCTAGAAGAGAGGACTTGAAATGTTCCCAACACAGAAATAATAAATATTAAAATATATGAGGTGATGGATATCCTAAATACCCTGAACTTGATTATTACACATCCTATGCATGTAACAAAATGTGACATGTACCCTATAAATATGTACAAATACTACATATCAGTAAAAAAGATAATAAACACTTCATTAAAGAATTCGTCAATGTTTTAAATAGGGACCAAAACAGAAAATTTAAGGTTAACTGGATTAAGTGATTTGAAAGATGTAATGAGTGCTAAATTAGATGAAATCAACTCACACATATGATTCTTCTTTCATCAGCTGTAAAGAGAGAAAAGAAAAAACTCTGTCTAAAATGTTTTCTGTCTAAATGATGTAAAATTTTATTGCTAAAATATATATACATGCCCTGGAAGGAAAAGTAGAGAAGGTAGATAACAATTTTGATTCTACTGACAGCGGGGGCAGCTCTTCCAGTGGTCTGCCCTTGTGTATTTTTTCTTTCAAACTCACATATCTTTTACATCTCCCAAAAGAGAGAGTAGTGCTGATCCTAATTCCTTCTTAGCAGAATTACTTGATAAATTCCTGTTCAAAATTTAAGTTCAAGGCCGGGCGCGGTGGCTCACGCCTGTAATCCTAGCTCTGGGAGGCCGAGGCGGGTGGATCCCTCAAGGTCAGGAGTTCGAGACCAGCCTGAGCAAGAGTGAGACCCTGTCTCTACTAAAAATAGAAAGAAACTATCTGGCCAACTAAAAATATATATACAAAAAATTAGCCGGGCATGGTGGCTCATGCCTGTAGTTCCAGCTACTCGGGAGGCTGAGGCAGTAGGATCGCTTAAGCCCAGGAGTTTGAGGTTGCTGTGAGCTAGGCTGATGCCACGGCACTCACTCTAGCCCGGGCAACAGAGCGAGACTCTGTCTCAAAAAAATAAAAATAAAATAAAATAAAATAAAAAAAATTTAAGTTCACAAAACGAAATTATTTAGCCCAAGTCATCCATTTAACACTAATATTAATATATTACACACTTAGTTCTAACTCCCTAGATCTTAAATTTTTTCTTTTAAATGTTGAGTAAAAGAAAGTGAACCTCAATTAATGTGCTTTTCTAAAGGCAGTACAAACATCTCTCAACAGATAAACCAGAGAGAATGTGGTAGAATGTCATGCCAAAACCCCCTGACTTCACTCTTACTTGGACTTACATAAAGTTCAAACATATTACATTTTCTAGGAAAAGTCCATTACCCCTAGCCCAGCTAACAAGCCCAGTTACAATCTACTCCTCATTCTGCCCTTCAAAAATGAAAATTAAAAAAAAATTCCAGAATAAACTTAAAGGTAGTGATACATTTCTTAAAAAATGCAGATTTAAAATCAATAAACACCTATTTAATCCCTCCTTATTTTCCATTCCAAGTTTGTAAATATCACAACAATGATGATGACACATCTGATAGTGAACATTTAAAAGTTGCAGCTCTGCTTTCATGGCTCTCTGCATTATTTTCTGACAGCACACTGATGGCAAATTCTCCATCTCTTTAAAAAGTTGAAATTCCCCTTAAAATAAAAAACGATTAGGTTAAGATTCCAAACATTTTTCTATAGCAATGACAGGCCTCTAGAAACATTTTACATTTCTTGCATTTCCCCGTCAAGTTTAAATGGATTCTACTCAGGTTAGAGAGGCTGTAGGAACACATAACAGCTTCAGAAAACAAGGACATCAAGAATTATGACTAAATATATTCTTTCTAGAAGTCAAGGAAGTAAATAATTCTCAAATTCATATTTTCTTTTATCAAAAAAGGATTCCAATCTAAGGTAATAACTTTATCCAGAATCAGTGTATTTTTCAACCTAAATCAAACTTCAGCCAAGATTTCTTTAAGTTGTAAGCATTTTGGATGGAAGTGGTTCTTAAATATATTATCTTTTTAACAGAAAATAATTTACATTTTCCTTAACATAAGCAAATATTTTGCTGTGCTATTACAATATATCCATTGAAAAGCCCCAAGTCACTACATCTTTTTGAGTGTTAATGTTGTTGGAAGTCTTCCCTTGTTCCCAGTTGCCACTTCTAGCAGTTTTTTGTTTTGTTTTGTTTTGTTTTGTTTTTTGAGACAGAGTCTCACTCTGTTGCCTGGGCTAGAGTGCCGTGGCATCAGCCTAGCTCACAGCAACCTCAAATTACTGGGCTCAAGCAATTCTCCTGCCTCAGCCTCCCGAGTAGCTGGGACTACAGGCATGTGCCACCATGCCCAGCTAATTTTTTCTATATATATTTTTAGTTGTCTGGTTAATATCTTTCTATTTTTTAGTAGAGATGGGGGTCTCGCTCTTGCTCAGGCTGGTCTTGAAGCGATCCTCTTGCCTAGGCCTCCCAGAGTGCTAGGATTACAAGCATGAGACACTGCACCTGGCACACTTTCAGCTGTTCTCAATACTTCTGCTTCTGGAGTTGAGATGCCAGAATAAATTCATTAGAAGAATGAATGAATGAAGGAAAAAGTAAATGACCTCAGAACATTATAACTAATTTGGCTTCTTAGACACCTCCCTGTTTCTCTACCTTCCCACTTGCTTGTTCTTCATTGTGCTCTGAATTATAAGGATATCTTAATAAATGCAAAGCAAATTATATAATAAATTAAAATCAAGATTAAAATGCACCAGTGAAAGTAGCCATTTACTTCTTCAAATTTATGACATTTTTAAAAAACATTCTTTGTTTTTGTCTACAGGGGAATAAAATGAAAGAAAATGGAAAATTAAATCAGTATGAGTTTGGGTTTAACAGGTAAGATGCCAGGAGTTTCTGATGAAATTGAGACTGAAATCGCAATAAAAGAAGAGCTTTAATATTCTATATTGTTTTATTTATTTGTTTGAAGCCAAATGGCTGAAGCACATGATTTCTTAAGGTTCCTTTTAGCTATTATTCTGTATGGTTAAATATGCTACACACAAAACAAATACTATTTTGATTTCCCTGCACAGGTATCTGCAAGCTCACACATCTGAAGTACCTCTCAGGATGTTTCTTTAAGTCTGTGATATCAGATGTTTTTCTTAATTTCAGGGAATCCTGAAAACATGATTTTAAATTAAATTGTAAATATATGATAAATAATACATGGTCTATCTGGAGTTCCAAATTAGTATTAATAAAATGTAAAATTCAACTTCTAATGCACTTTGTGGCAATAGCAGCTATGAGAAGATAGAGCTGGTAATAATCTATATCCCCTTTGCCCTCGTCTAGCATTTTCTCACAAAAGCCTCAATATAATCAATGAACCAAAAACATTTGTTAGCATACACTATCTCTTTATAAAGTCAAATAAAATTTTGTTATTAATCATATTGATTTTACCTTATTTAGAAAATTTCCATTAGGTTTTAAACTGTCAACTGAGGGAGATTTTCCTGATCCTTTTATCACAGCCATCTGCGTATCGACACAATCTTGACCCTATGACCACTCTGTATTACAAGCCACACTTCTTTGTTACTCACTTTGCCATTCGCCAGGCCGTTTTTTATTCATCATTGTAATCTCTGTGTTGCTTGATGTAGATACTACAGTAGATCTTGCACTTGTTGCCCTGCTGGTTGTGAAACAAGCCCTAAAATCAGTGCTAACATCCACAGTCTGATTAATTGTGACTGTGCAAATTGCTGCATCTGTCACTAATTTAGGATTTATTCCTTCCATATTGTGAAGGCATGTTTTATTTGTGGCACTGCTAGTGGCAACTTTTAGGGAGCTACCTTCTTCTATTGCCTCAATCTCTCTGACTGTAACCCTTGGTAGGGTAATAGAAAAATCTAAGGCTGGGTCAGGGGTGTTTTGTAGGCTTTTATAATGTGAATATTCACAGGCAGAAATTACTGAATCATCAAAACAGAGGTCCAGGAAGTTTGACAATCTTTACAGGGTTGTAGCAATGTCTCCAAAGCTCTGTCTTGTAGTAATGTGCTAGAATTTTTAAGGTGCTGTAATATTTTGCTGTCAACATTGTATTTCCCCAAATATCTTTACTTTCAGTTATATGAGATTTCATTTTTTCAGTATAAATCTTAGTTTTTAGTGCTTTTTGAGGGTTCAAGAAACCACTTGTAGATTGAGATTCCTGGTTTCCTAGAGAACTGCTTCTTAGTATACTGTCATCAAATACTGTCTGGTACATTAAATCAGTCTCTTGTTCCTTACACTTTTCATAATATTCTCTTAACATGACACAATTCTGAAATTTGGAGACATGAGGTGAATCTTCTCCTCCATAAACATCAAGTGAATCTAAAGAAAAGATAGAACCACTTTCCAATTTAACACAATTATCTTCTGGATTGCTAGCACATTTAACTTCATAACCTGAATTTCTTAATTCAACAACTTCTAGATTAGATATATTTAATGTTTTTGTATTATCAAAAGATAAATGGTTACTCATATATTCTTGTTCTTCTGCACTGTGATATTCCTGCTGTGAGTTTTCATCTCTGTCATGCTTTTGCATATATATCTTCAGCAGTTTCTTTATATTCACCATCTGAAATCTTGTACATTCTTTCCAAGTCAACAGTCTTATTACCTTGATGTTTCAAAATATAAAAAAAAACCTACTTTCTTTTCTGCATTTCAGGATCTAATTGTGAACTTAAAAGAATAAGACTTTCATGCTTTAGTTTTGACTCTGAGTAGAGTATATTTCATTTAAGGAAGCATAGTCAGTACTGTCTTCAAACTCACTTGACTGAGACTGAGTACTCTCTTTGTTAGTATCTTGACTCACTGAAAAAGATGGCTCCAATAAATCTATCTTGTCAATGTTGCTGATTTCTTTGTCATTAGCTCTTTTCTCTAGTGCCAAGGAATCTCAGTCATCATCAAAGTCAATTTGACTTCATTACAACCATTGGAAGATAACGATTTTCTTTCTTAGTTTTAGAAGGTTTATCTGATTTAAAAAAGGGATAAAATGTTAACAGCAGCAACATTATATAATTTAAACACTAAAAAAAACCTTAGATACCATCTGGTCCAAGCTTTTCCCAGTACACAAATATTTTTTATATTATCCATGACAAATATCCCTTATGGTAGTTGTTACAGACTGAACTGTGTCCCCCCACAATTCCCAAATTCATATATTGAAGCCCTAATGCACAATGTGATGGTATTTGGAGGTGGGGCCTTTGGGAGGTGATTATGTCTAGATGATTAGCACCCTTATAAGGGACAGGAGTGAGCTTTCTTCCCCTCTCCTATGTGAGGGCACAGCAAGAAGGCAGCCATCTACAAGGCGGGAAGAGATCTCTCACCAGAACCTGACTGTGGGAGCACCTTGATCTCAGACTTCCAGCCTCCAAAACTATGAGAAAATGAACTTCTGTTGTTTTAGCCACTCAGTCTATGGTATTTTGTTATGGTTGCCTGAGAAGACTAAGATAGTAGCCAAGATTCTGCTTGAATTTTCAATGGCCAGGAGTTGACTATTTATAGGGCAGCCACTCTGTTTGTAGGCAGGTCTGATAAGAAACTTTTTTCTTATAAAATTATTTAATAAATCTTTGAGTGCTCCTACTGCCAGCCCTAGGCATTGTAAAAACAAAGGAAAAGAAAACATGAGTGCTGCCCTCAAATGCTTATGGATTTTGTAACAGTCACAAATAAGCACACAAAAATGTACTAAAGATAAAAGTGCTGACAGAGTTGTGCTGACAGAGCAGGTAAATGCTTGAGAAAAAAGAAGTAGATTTCAGAGAAACTTTATATTTAAAAAGTGTTTTGAAACAAAATAAACAAAATTATTTTAGGCAGATCCAACAGCAAGTACGGTTAGCTGTGTGAAAGGAAATTCTAAGTTAGCTTGTCTGGAGTGAAAGAGCTTGATGGGAGTGACAAGACCTGTGAACTGAAAGAAGCCTTTTATGCTGTGCTAAGGAGTATGGGCTCTTATTCTAAGGCAATGGAAGACCACTGACGGCTCCTTCAATGGGTAATCATGTGACTGGAATTGGGATACTGGCAACAATAAGAATGAAGGCTTGAAGGAAGAGAGTATAGGCAGGTAGACCAAAAGAGTGCAGAAGTGAGACTGAAAAACAGACTGGTATAAAATTTCTATAAGTGACCAAGTCTTGGTGGCTGATTAGAATCGGCAGTGAGAGGAAGAGAGATATCAGCAGTTTTCAAATATTTTTTTGACTAAGATCACAATTTGAAACACATTTTATATCATGACCCAGTACACACATTTGACAATGTATGTGTATATAAGTAAAATGAAAATTTTACAAAACAGTAATTACTCCATTTCCTATGTGTTCTGTTAGTTTCTATTTTATTTCATTTCATTAGAAAAACCTGATCACAATCAGCTAAACTGCTTTCATGACTCACCAACTGGCCACTACCTGCTTAATCATTCTAAGATAATACTATGGTTTACAACTTCATATTACAGTTCAATGGGAATACTCATTGCTAATGAGATAGAGACTTTATGAGGAACAGATTTAGAGGGTAAAGAGGAAAAGTGAGGAGGAGGGGGAAGATAAGGAGTTCAATTCCAGACAAGTGAACTTTGAGGTTAGTGATAGAACACCCAGATGTAAATGTCCAGTAAGCTGTTATAAATATGGGGCTGGAGATAAGAGATCTGTTTAGGAGTTCTTTATATATTGTAAATACTAATTCTTGTTTTTCTAAATGTATAACATAAGTGAATTTTCCTAGTTTATTATTATCTTTTAATTTTTTAATTTTTTATTTATTTAATTTTTATTTTTTAAAATTTCAGCTTATTATGGGGGTACAAAAGTTCAGGTTATATATATTGCCCATGCCCCCCACCATCCCTCCCGAGTTAGAACTTCAAGCGTGTCCATTCCCCAGACAGTGCGCATTGCACTCATCACGTAGGCATACACCCAACCCCTCCCTCCACCCCCCTGCCCCCAGCCCCCACCTCTGTCCGATACCCAATTGGTGTTATTCCCAAATGTGCACTTAGGTGATGATCAGGGAAACTAGTTTGCTGATGAGTCCATGTGGTGCTTATTTTTCCATTTTTGGGATATTTCACTTAATAGAATGGGTTCCAACTCTCTCCAGGAGAACCAAAGAGATGCCATATCACCGTTATTTCTTATAGTTGAGTAATATTCCATGGTATACACATACCACATTTTGCTAATCCATTCATGAATTGATGGGCATTTGGGTTGTTTCCACATCTTTGCAATTGTGAATTGTGCTGCTATAAACATTTGGCATTCTATAATTTTTTTATTTTTTAAGAGATAAGGTCTTGTTTTGTTGCTCAGGTTGGACTTGAACTCTTTGGCTTAAGCTAGCTTCTTGCCTCAGATAGGGCTACAGGCAAGTGCCATAGCACCTGGCTTAAACTTTTTATAGCACTTTGTTATACCAAAGTCTTTGAGGTTATTTAGTTAAATGATTTAGTCTTTTCTTTTATGAATTCTGGGTTTTGTGTCTGGCCTTTCCTACCAAGTAATTATTAAAAAATTATCCTATAATTTATTCTAATTCTATGTGTTTCTGTAGGTTTAACACTTAGACTTTCTACATTTTGTAGAATTTATTTTTCTCTCTAGCAAAAGGTAGGAATCTAACTTAATTTCCTTCCAAAATGGATAGTCAATTGTCCTAACACCATTTGCTAAATAATCTATTGGTTTCCTTCTGAGTTGAAACATCATCTTTATCATACCCTGTAATCTATTTCTGTTTCATAATTTTCTAAGAGTCTACTTCTATTTATTCTGTTTCATTAATCTATTATCTTTTGTGTAACAGCATTATACTGTTTTAATTATTATATCATCATAGGATATTTTTGTACCTGGTAGGTTAAATTTCTTTCTTTTTTGTTTTATTTATTTTATAGTCTCTCCCCCAAATTAAATTTTTTAAACTCAATTTTTGTGGAAAACTTTTGAATTGGATGAAAAATCCTATTGATATTTACTGGGAAAGAGAGAGAACCATTATCATGTCCAATCTCTAGCAACCTTTCCTTAATTCCAACATTTAATGTATGAATAGAAAGTTTGTTTCATTAGGGTTCATGGCTGATGTCTTCCTTGTATAATATATTCATCATCTAATACTTTATCACTTTTAAATGGCCACCTTTATCTTCTCATAATGGCTTTTGCATCAATTATACTATATTAATACTTTAAGTATTAAGTTCATTTTTTTAAGTTCATTTATTTCTTAACTTGCCTACCCTTTTATTTTAAACCTTTCTTTTCTGTTTTAAATGTGTCTCATGAACAGTATAGGATGGGATTTTTGTTTTGACCTAGAATCTCTCTTAATAGTTTAAACCACAAGCCAGGCATAGTGGTGTGTGCCTACACTCCCAACTACTCAAGATACTGAGGCAGGAGGATCCCTTAAGCTGCAATGAGCTATGATCACACCACTGCACTCCAGCCTGGGTGACAGAGTGAGACACCATCACAAAAAAAAAAAAAAAATAGTTTAAGCCACATATATTCATGGGCACATAAACTTTAGTCACTTACTTTTTATGTTCTTGCTATTTCTTATTTTCTTTCTACCATTAACAAAAAGAAAATTTGGATTTATGGGAAGAAAGAAACATATATAACTTGTTAGACAGCAGAAGTCAACCTGCCCACATTCCACCTATTACTCAAATGCAACTGTACCTGTCAACAGTTCTGGAAAGCCTGGCTGGACAGAAACTCTGCTTCCTGATCCCCTTCCCCTCCCTAAATCTTCCATTTCCCTGAAAGGTCTTGCCTAGACTGTCCATATCCACCAAAGATCACCTCAGTGAATTTGCCCAGTTAAAAACACACTGAATCTTACGATCTCATAGGAGGAAGGCTTAAAAACTACCAACACTGGAGGGGGAACTGTTTGACACAATTACATTTATCACCCCTTCCCACCCAGAATAAAGGCAGCTGGCCTGGACCCTCACCTTTTTGGAGGTTTCCTCCATTACTGTGGTAGCCTTTACCAGAAGCTGTCTCCACCACTGCAGTGGCCTGCATCACTCAAGGATATATAGTCTAGAGAAGGTATAGATATTGAACTATTATTATGCTTGACATTATATTTTTTAAAAACTATTAGAAATACAAGAAGAATAGGATAAAGCAGCAGTTATAGTCAAAGATTCTAGTATCAGAGGGCTAATAAATAATAAAACTGGTAGAACATATGAGTAACTTTTAAAAAAAGTATGAATTGACAGTGATATAGAGAACAAAGGCATTCTTTTAAAACTTCTAAGGAACATCTAAGAAACCACCAATGTATTAGGTAACGAAAAAAAGTGAAAAGCCAAAAAAACAGAATCTTAAAGACCATAATGTGACCCTATTTATGTCAAAGCTAGATAAAAAAATATTTTCAAAACAATTGTACAATTATTAAAAACCACAAGGGTTGCACTAGTTTGGAGTCCCACCAGCAGTGTATGAGTGTTCCTGTCTGTCCGCATCCACGCCAACATGTGTTGTTTTGGGATTTTTTGATAAAGTCCATTCTCACTGGAGTTAAGTGGTATCTCATTGTGGTTTTGATTTGCATTTCCCTGATGATTAGGGATGTTGAGCATTTTTTCATATGTTTGTTAGCCATTCTTATATCTTCTTTTGAAAAATTTCTATTCATGTCATTTGCCCACTTTTTGATAGGGTTGTTTGATTTTTTTCTTGCTGATTTTCCTGAGTTCTAAATAGATTCTTGTTATCAGTCTTTTATCTGATGTGTAGTATGCAAAAATTTTTTCCCATTCTGTAGACTGTTTATTTTCGCGACTGTTTCTTTGGCTGTGCAGAAGCTTTTTAATTTAATCAGGTCCCATTCATTTATTTTTGTTGTTGCTGTGATTGCCTTAGGGGTTTTCTTCATAAATACCTTAAACAGATTCAAGTAGACCTACCATTCGATCCAGCAATCCCATTATCGGGCATATACCCAGAAGAACAAAAGTCATTCTATAACAAAGACACCTGTACCCGAATGTTTATAGCAGCACAATTCACAATCGCAAAGATGTGGAAACAACCCAAGTGCCCATCAATCCACGAATGGATTAGTAAACTGTGGTATATGTATACCATGGAGTATTACTCAGCTATAAGAAATAATGGTGGTACGACATCTCTTTGGTTCTCCTGGAGAGAGTTGGAACCCATTATATTAAGTGAAGTATCCAAAGAATGGAAAAACAAGCATCACATGTACTTGCCAGAAAATTGGTTTCCCTGATCATCACCTAAATCCACATCAGGGAAGGATACCAATTGGATATCAGACTGAGACGGGGGTTGGGGGAGGGGATGGGTGTATGCCTACATGACGAGTGCGTTGCACACCCTCTGGGGAATGGTCATGCTTGAAGGTGCAGACTCGGGGAGGTGGGGGGGGGAGGGGATGGAGGTATGACTACATGATGAGTGCCAGGCGCACTGTCTGTAGAATGGACACGCTTGAGGCTCTGACTCAGGGGGATGGGTGGGACATGGACAATGTATATAACCTGAGCTTTTGTACCCCCATGAAGAGCTGAAATAATAAAAAAAAACAATGACATGATATATCCATACAGTGGAGTATTTTTCAGCAATAAAAAGGAACAAACTACTGAAACATTACCTCATGGATTAATCTCAGAAATATTATGTTGAATGAAAAAAGCCAGACAAAAGAGGTTACATACTATATGATTCCATTTAAATCAAATGTCCAGAAAAAGCAAATTTGGAGAGAAAGTAGATTAATGGCTTCCTGGGATGGAGGAGCAGAGGAGTGGTGGAGAAATTAACTATAAATGGGCACGAGGGATCTTATTTGGGTGATATAAATGTTCTAAAACTGATTTATGGTTTTATGTGATGGTTGCACCACTTGATAAAGTCACTAAAGAAATCACTGAAATGAGTAAAATATACCTCAATAAAGCTATTTAGATGAGAAAGCCCAAGCTAGTCACTAAAAGGAAAACTAAGAAACTCCAATGGACACATGAAGAGTCCCAAAGGAGACCAACAGGAAAGATGTCCAGCCAACTCACATCATTTTGAGACTCTCTTCCCTACTTATCTTTAGTGTCCATACTTCCAAAAAGCTGAGTTGTCTTCAATGGAAGTCTGGTGATCAGGTATTAGAAAGGTTCCTGGTGAGTTTGGAAAAAAAAAGTTGACTTTAATTCTCAATGAACTATTTCAATAAACCATCCTGAAAAAATCATCTAAGTTCACTCTGCTATAATACTATGAGAAGACATTATAAAGTAGAAGATCTCATTCCATGCAGACAGCCTATCTAGCTTTGAATCCTGACTTTGGTACTGCATAAGCAGTGTGGATTTTGATAATTGAAAAAAAATAATGATAATAAGAACAAAGACTACCAAAACCTATGGGACATGGTCAAAATTATCACCAAAAGAAGCCATAGATTTAGAGGCTTATTATTAAATAAAACTGGAATTAAGCCATCAACTCAAGAATCCAGAAAAGAACTAAAAATAAATGAAAAACGTTGAGAATACAATTAGTTAAGACAAAGACAGAAGGAACCAATTTAAAAACAGTAAAAATTGTACCTAAAATCAAGAACTATTCTTTTAAAAGACTAATAGAAGTAGATAAATACCAGAAAAATCTAAGAGAGGACTAAAACAGAAATTAATAATGAGAAAAGGAGTATTTTAACAAGAGATGAAGAAGTACTTTTAAAAACTAAGATTGTCATATACACCCCTGGTGGATAACTTGAAAACTTAACAAGAAATAGGCAATTTTCTAAGAAAACACATTTTTACAAAGACTCAGAAACAGGTGAATAGAGAATCAACCATAGAAAGAATTGAAAAGGCTAAATATATATCCTGTAACAATTCTTATCAAACCTTCTTTGAACAGAGAGAAATGGTGACAGGCAACCTTAAAAACTAAGCTGGGCAGGGTGGCATGTGGCTGTAGTCCCAGCTAATAGGGAGGCCGAGGTGGGAAGATCATTTGAGCCCAGAAGTTTGAAACTGCCACAAAAACAAAAAACCCTAAAACAATAAATAAATAAAGCATTGAAGGGAGAAGGGAATACCAATTTACATGGGTATGTATTTATATGTGTAAGGAGAAGAGGTTTTCACTTTTTATTATTTATTTATTTGAGACAGGGTCTCACTCTGTTGCCTCAGCTAGAATGCAGTGGCGTCATCATAGCTTATGGTAACCTCAAACTCCTGGGCTCAAACAATCCTCCTGGCTCAGCCTCTCAAGTACCTGGGACTACAGGTGCAAGCCACCACACTTAGCTAATTTTTAAAATTTTTTTATTGAGATGGGTCTCGCTTTGTTGCCCAGGCTGGTCTCGAATCTCTTGGTCTCAAGTGATCCTCCCACCTTGGCCTTCCAAAGTGCTGGGAGTACAAGCGTGAGCCACTGTGCCCAGCCAGGTTTGCACTTTAAACAAGGTAGTCAAGGAACACTTCTCTGATACGGTGAGACTTGAAAAAACTGAAGGAGGAGAGGAAGAGAGTCATGTGGATATCTAACCAGTCAGGAGGCTACCGTAATAATCTAGGCAAGAGATAGTGATGTCCAGGACCACAGTGACTGCAGCAGAGGAGGTAAGAACTGATTAGATCCTGGATCTATTGATGTTAGAACTTAAAGGATTTGTTTTTATTGGAATGGATATGAATTGCGAGAAACACATTAATTCTGAGACATATATTAGACATTCAAAAGGAGATACAGAGGTCTGGAAATCAGTGAAGTTAACTAGAGTTGCACTGTCCAGTAGCCACATGTGGCTATTAAGCACTTGAAATGTGGCTAATCTGAATTGAGATGTACTGTAAGTGTAAAACACACACCAGATTTCAAAGACTTAATACGAAAAAAATATAAAATCTCATTTTTATTTCATTACATGTTGAAATAATATTTGATACACTGGATTAAACAGAGCATATTAAAATTAACTGCACCCATATCTTTTAACCTTTTTAATGTGACTACTAGAAAATATAAAGTTATATATATTGCTTATATTATATTTCCACTAGATAACATTGACCTAGTTACTGATGTAAATTTGGGATTCATAAGAATGGAGATTTAAATCTATGAATTGAATATAATAATCACCTATTGACTGCAGAAAGACAGAAGAGATTCAAGGATTAAGCACTGAGGCACTCCAAAATAGAAAAAGGTTGAAGAAATGAAAAGGAACCAACAAAGGAGACTGAGTAGGACGAATATGTGTAGCAGGGGAAAACCTGTAGATGCAGATATGGAACACTGGAAGACAACAGAAGAGGGTGTGTAAAGGAGGAGGGGATTACTATTGTAGGGTAAGATGAAGATTGAAACTCATCACGGAATTTGGTGGCACAGGGGTCATTTATAACCTGCAAAAACTGACGGTCAAATGATGGGAATGAATGCCTGTTTGGAGTAGATTCACAAGAACTGGAGACAGTCAGTGCACACAATGCATTCAAAATTTTTTGCTGTAAAGGGAAACAAAGAAATAAGGAGATGTGAAAGGGAGTTCAAGAAAAATTTAAAAATTTCTTTGAAACAATTAGAACCAAGAATAAAATTAAACAAAATGCTAAGCTAAGGAAAATTATTTCAAACAAGGAGGTAATAGACTTAATGCATAAAGTGTTCCTGCAAACTAATAATATGCCAAAAATATATAAAAGCTGTGTTTGGACAACTCCTAAGACTTGGAAGAGTCAAATATATTTTAAAAAGATGTATAAACGCATTAGTATCAAAAATGCAAATTAAAATGGATGGATTTTTACCTATCAAATTGGCAAAGGCTGATCTTATGTTGTATTATTAAGGGTGATGAAATGGACATTCATACATCATGAGAATTTAAATTCTCCCAGCCCTTTAAAGTGTAATGGAATACCTATCATGCAGCTTATAAAAACAAAAGAGATAGATCTTTATTTACTGGCATGGAACATGTTTATAAAGTACTGAGGATTTTTAGAAGTAATTTCCTTCATGAGACTTCAGTTAAACCTATGTTAGACCTTTTCAATATACATCACATCTCCTTGCTTCTGTATTTTTCCATCCTTTTGTCTCCCCCATGCTTCAGTCTGGAGAGTTTCTTATAACCTACCTTCCATTTCACAAATTTTTTCTACAGTTCTAACTAATTCTGATGTGGAATCCATCTATTAAGTTCCTAAGTTTGTTTACCTGAGTTTTTCAGTTCTAGAATTTTACTCAGTTTTTTCCAAGTCTGTTATGCCATTTTTAATGTTGTCTAGTTTGTGGTAAATTTTTTAACATTACATGTTTTCTCCTAAAAGATAGTAAATATAGTTGTTTTACAGTCTGTATTTAATAATTCCAGTAAGTGGAATCCCTGTGGATATGTTTGTATTGTCTATTGTTTTCTGGCTCATGATGTCATTTTGGGTTCCTGGTTATGTTTTGATTAAGTATTTGATAAGTTGTGCACATAAATAATTTGAACTCAAGGATGATGTCACTTTTCCTCAGAGAGAAATTTTGTTTGCTACTGCCAGGTGCCACAGGGAATCAGTTATCTGGAATCCCTTTATTCTGACCAAAATTTGAGATTTCTCCAGGCTACTCACATAACTATAGTCTGGGGAAGGGCTGGTTTACTTTAATTCTAGGGCACAGCCCCTTGGGATCCCCTCCCAGTAAGCACATTGGAAGGCATAGATTACCTGGCTCCCACCTTTGACAGACCAAGGACTCTGATTTTTTGTCCTTTTATTGTCAGGAGGCTGTCAAAAGCAGAGCCTACTCTCTGGTATTTCTTCTAAATTATTATAACAGAGGGTAGACTAAGCTTTTCAAGGCAAAAGTTTTTCCTAATGCTAGGCTTCTATCCTTTCCCATGTTGTGGCCTGGCAATTTCTCCTTATCTGGCCAGTTCTTAGATGCTTTCAAGAAGATTTTAAAAATATTTTTCTGGGTTTTTTAATTGTCTTCAATGGGTAGGAGGTCTAATTACTTCGCCTGCCATTATGCTTACTTTTGAAGTTTAAATACAGTTCTTATGTGACACAAGTAAAATCTCTTGATTTAAAGATTAACTATTTAAATGATCTGTTTTTAGAATATTAACTATTTACTTATAAACAGAAATAGGCATTTTAGAGAATTTATGGAAATGATTTTAACAACCTTACAAAATTGAGAAATATTAAAAAATAGACATTATGGCAGCAACAGTGGGATTCAAAACTTTTTTTTTTTTTGGTCCCCATAGTCCCCACCACACTCTCAAACTCCTTGCCAGGTGACTACTTCTGGGCAGAGCACTCTGAGCAGAAGAAATGTACATTATTTTAAGGTTAAAGCATAGAATAACTTCACGGAGTTTTACCTACAAATATACACGTTAGTATCTGTCAAGGATCAAGGGGGTCTCCCTGCAGATTTCTGGAGCTCTTTCTCTACATAATTCCCTTCTCTCAGGAACACCGCCCTACCATTTCTAACTGCCTTAGCCTTTCTGAACTCCAATCTCGGCCTTACTCAGGGAGACCTCTGCTTTGCTTGGAGTCTCTGTCCTTGCTCCACGGTCTTCAGGGTGCTTCCAAGCAGGAAGCCACGCTAACATTGGATGTTTCCTTTCTCAGAGATCACGGTCCTATACTGCCTGTTGTCCAGTGTGTTGCTCTATCATGGCCAGAAGCCTCAATATGCTTGAGAATATGTGCTCTGACTACAGTATAATTAAGAATAAAAAGATAATAACTTCCCTAATATTTGGAAATTAAGCAACACACTTATAAATAATCCATGGGTGAAAGAATGTATCACAATGAAAGAAATTATTTTGAACTAAATGATTATGAAAATACTACATATCAAAATTTGCAGGATGCAGCTAAAACAGTGCTTAGAGAGTTTATAGCTCTAAATCCTTATATTAGAAAAAAAAGAAAGGTTTAAAATCAATGATCTTAGGTTCTATCTTAAGAAACTAGAAAAGGCAAAAAAAATTAAGCCCAAAGAAAGTAGGATGGAAATAGAAAAAGGAGAAGTAAACAAAACAAAAATAGATGAAGAGATAAACAAAACCAAAAGTTGTTTCTTTAAAAAGATTAATAAAATTTATAAATGCTTCACAAAACTTATCTAAGAAAAAGAGAAAAAACACTTTATGAATGTCATGAATAATAAAGGGAACATTACTACAGAACATATAGACATTAAAATAAGGGGGTATAATAAACAACTTCATCTGATAAATTCTATAACTCAGATGGACATAACTTCCTTGAAAACCACAATCTTCCAAAATGGATACAGGAAGAAATAAATCATATGAATAGTCCTGTCTCTTAAGGAAATTAAATCTGTAATTAAAAATTTCCCCTCAAGGAAAATGGCAGGCATAGATGGTTTCATTGAATTCCATCAATCAATTAACCTAGAAATAAAGCTGGAATTCAATCTTAACTAACTCCTTTAGTGAAGTGAGGAAGAGGGAAGACTTCTCAGTATGTTTGTTTCACAGGGCCAGCATAATGTTGATACAAAAACCTGAAAAGAACATTCCAAGAAAAAAAAAAGCAATACATTTTATACACAGACTATTATATCCTAAATTAATTTTTTTACAAAGCAAAAAAGGCTAATACATCTGGATCAAGTGGAGTTTACCCCAGATGAGGGCAGTCCAAAATTTGTAAATCAATCAATATTATTCACCACAGTAAAACAATAATGGAGAAAAACCACATGATCATTTCAATAGATGCAGAAAAAGAATTTTGATAATATTTGTTAAAACTCAAAACCCATTCATGACAAAAAGCTCTCAGCAAATCATGAATAGTAGGAAACTTCCTCAATCTAATAATGACTATCTACAAGAAAAAACCCAAAACCTCTAGCCAATATCACACTGGGTACTGAAATACTAATTTCTGTCAAAAACAATAAATTTGTTCTCTTACCCCTTATATTTATTATATCAGAGGTCCTAGCCAGTGCAATAATGGGAAAGAGGTAAAACTGCCTTTATTCACAGGTCACATTATAATGTACAGAGAAAAAACGGAGATATAAAAAGAAACTATTGGAACTAATAAGTCAATTTAGTAAGGATGAAGGATACAAAGGTCAATATACAAAAAAATCAGCTATATTTCTATATTCTAGCAACAATTGTAAAATGAAAATGTAAAATAGTACCTACCATTTATAAAAACATAAAATATCTGATGATTAAAGGTAATAAAATATGTGCAAGACTTCTATATTAAAAATTATAAAACATTGATGAAATTAAGGAGGAACTAAAATAAATGAAGAGCTATACCATGTTCACAGACCAAGAGACTTAACATTGCTGAGATCTGTTCTCCGCAAATGGGGCTGTAGATTCAACACAGTTACAATCAAAATTGCAGAAGAGGCCGGGCGCGGTGGCTCATGCCCTGTAATCCTAGCACTCTGGGAGGCCAAGGCGGGTGGATCGCTAGAGGTCAGGAGTTCGAGACCAGCCTCAGCAAGAGCGAGACCCCGTCTCTACTAAAAATAGAAAGAAATTATCTGGCCAACTAAAATATATATAGAGAAAAAATTAGCCGGGCATGGTGGCGCATGCCTGTAGTCCCAGCTACTCGGGAGGCTGAGGCAGGAGGATTGCTTGAGCCCAGGAGTTTGAGGTTGCTGTGAGCGAGGCTGACGCCACGGCACTCACTCTAGCCCAGGCAACACAACGAGACTCTGTCTCAAAAAAAAAAAAAAAAAATTGCAGAAGAATTTGTTTAGAAGTTGACAGATTGATTGCAAGTTAATATGGAAATGCAACAAGCCTAGAATAATGAAAACAATCTAGAAGTTAGATGACATATATGTCAAGAATTGTAAAGCTATAGCTATTGACAGTACAGTATGTCAGATTAAAAGATTAATGGAACAAATTATGAGTCCAGAAAGAGAGCTACGTGTATATGGTCACTTTGTTTTTGAGAAGGTCACTATTTCAAGTCAATGTGGAAAAGAAAGCATAAGGCATATTCAATAAATGGTACTGGCACACCTAGATTTTACAATGTAGTTTTTTTTTTCTAGAGGAAAATAAATGCCTAGACCTGTATCTCATACCACACCCAATAATAAAAGCAAGATGAATCATGTTTCTAAATGTGAAAAACAAACCTATCACATTTCTGAAAACATAGGAGAATATATTTATGATTTTGTAGTGGGCAAAGATTTATCAGCTAGAACACTAAGGCATTAATTAAATAGTTGTTGATTTCCCGCATTTGGTGGCTCATACCTGTAATCTCAGCACTTTGGGAAGCTCAGGTGGGAGTTCAAGACTAGCCTTTGCAATAGAGAGATCCCATCTTTACAAAAAATTTAAAAAAAAATTAGCCAAGCATGGTGGCAGGCACATGTAGTCCTAGCTACTCAGGAGGCTGAGGCAGAAGGATGGCTTGAACCCAGGCGTTTGAGGTTGCAACTGCACTCAAATTGTGCTATGATGATGCCACTGCACTCTAGCCTGGGCAACAGAGGGAGACCCTGCCTCAAAAAAAAAAGTTGTTGATTTTGATTCAGCAAAATTAAACTTCTGCTCACCAGAAGATATTACTAAAAAAATGAAAACACAAGCCAAAGACTGGGACAAAATATTCACTCTCCATATTCAACAGAAGGCTCTTGTTCAGATTATGTAAAGAACTTGCACAAATAGATTTTTTAAAAATCTAACATAAAAGGGAAAAATTCAAGCATTTAATATGAATGGCTCTCATGTGTATCAAAAAGTGCTCAACATCATTAGTCATCAGGGAAATGCAAATTTAAGCCACCCAAGGTGCCACTTCACATTAGAATGGCTTTTCTTCAAAAAAAAAAAAAAGGCTGATAACACCAGATATTGGTGATGATGTGGACAAAATGGGACTCTTACACATTGCTAGAGGGAATACAAATTGTTAAAACCATTTTGGAAAATTGTCTCCAAGTTTCTAATGATGTTAAACACACACCTACCCTATTACCAAGCAAGTACATTTCCATTTTCAGGAATGAATGCATTTCTCTGGAGAATCATTTTTTGGTATATTATTCAATAATGACTGAACCTCTATTTGCTAAGTCATTTGCTAAATGTTGAGGACATACAGGTGATCCATCTCTGCCTCTATGAAGCATAATAGGCACACAATTTCCAAAAGTAGGGTAGGAGGAGGGGAAGGGAGCATATAAATCTTATTATAGAGTACCTTTTTCAAAACTTGCCCCATATAAGAATCACTTGGGGAACTCAATAAAAATACAGATTCCACAGTCTAAGGGTTAGTGAAGGCCTTTGAGAATGTCATTTAAACTGAGATTGGAAAGATGAGCAAGTGGGAGTTAGCCGCAGGAAGGACTCCTTTAGTATTGATTTTGACAGAAAGGGTAAGGAGGGGAATGATACAGAACAACTAGATATGTCTTTTATGTAAAAATGAAATTATCATCATTGATTTATATTTACTGAACTAGGAACCTACATAGAGAAATAGTTTTCTGTTTCTAATGTTATTTTGCTTTCAGGTTAGGAGCAATGGAAATGATGAGTTCATTTTTATACATAAGTTCTAGGTGCCTATAATACATATGAATGGAAAAGATACACAGATGTCAAGCTTAGTAATTGGACTGAACTGGAAGTATTCAACCCCCAATGTACATATGTATGTATGTATGCATTTATTTACTTTTTGAGACAGGATCTGGTTGTCATCCAGGCTAGAGTGCAATGGTGTCATCACAGCTCAAAGCAACCTCAAACTCCTGAGCTTAAGTGATCCTTTTGCCTCAGCCTCCCGAGTAGCTGGGACTACGGGTCTATGTTTATGTAATTTAAAAAAATTTTTTTGGAGACAGGGTCTTGCTCTTAAATAAACATTTCTCCAAATATATACAAATAGCCAAGAAACACGTGAAAAGATGCTCAATATATATCACAGTTATAAGGGAAATGCAAAGCAAAACAAGATACCAGTTCACACCCACAGGATGGCAATAATAGTAATGGATAACAAGTGTTGGCAAGGATATGGAGAAATCAAAACTCCCATCCATTGCTGGTGGAAATGTTGTGGCCACTTTGGAAAACAGCCTGGCAAATCCCTCATAAAGTTAAACACAGAATGACCACATGACCCAGCAATTCCAGTTCTAGGCATATTATCCCCATTTTTATTCTCTTCTTGGAGTTCTCATTTACCAAACCAGTTCCTCCAATGTTCTCAATCTCAGTGAATGGTACCACCTGAGCCGAGCCAGACATTGCAGAACACGCCCTTGACGCACCCCTCCTCCTCACCCAGTCTTGTCAATTTTAACCCCTGACTCTCACGGTATCATGGCAATAATCTCCCATTTGGCCAAAATACTCTTTCCAAAATGCTTATCTGACCACTTTACTCTACTGCTTGAAACTCAGCAAAATACGGTTATTGTTTTCAGGTAGATTAAAATCTGAGTACATCTCTAAGACCCCACAGTGACAGGGAAGGCTCCCTGGGCCGGCACTGTTGACAGGGTGTTCAGCAGAGTCTGGTCCATGTTCTTTATTTGCTTCTCCCACTGCATGACATGGCCCTTCCCCAGGTGGCTGGATTCCCAGTGGTGTTAGTGTTCTGTCTTCTCAGTTTGCCTCGGGGGATAACACACAAAGTTCTGTGTTTTTAAAGTGTGTTCAGTCAAATTTTCTAGATACACATAATTTTCTCAGTCTCAGATTATCAGATACAGTCAAGAATTATATTCTTAATTGCTGCTGTTAGAATAGCATTTCAAAGAATATTTTTATAAAATTTGATCTTGAACAGAGTAGAAAGTGTTAGATGGTTATACTATTATGAGTCAGGATCCGTTCTTAAGTAGGTACCATTTCATAGAATTATTGTAAATATTGTAAATAATAGGAAAAGAAAAGAATCTGAAGTATGATTCATGGAAAATAATTGACTTTGAAAAATCTGAATTCTCTGAAAAAAAGGCTAAACTGAAAATTGGCCACTTCAGTCTCTGGTCTCTGTCTCTGCAACTCAGTGAGTCCCCAGGCTCCTTTTGGATTCTCTGTCCTTGCACTGTGGCCTGAGAACTGTTCAAGACAGTAAACTGGTTATTATTTTAAAAATATAGTTTACTTTTGGAAGAGCAACACACTAGTAAAGTATAACTAAATATATTCAGTTATCTTACATTTTAAATATTTGTACTCTACATTCTGGGTATGTTTTAGTGTATATGGGGATGGATTTTATACTTTAAGAAGCCTTACACTTTAAGTAGACATTTTATCACTTAAGAGAATGGCACTTTATTGTGAGAAAGGACAAAAGCTGAAACGATCTAATGAAGTGCATTATTTTCACTCTTCTTTCTCTTCCTTTTTTATGAAACCCTGCGCCTTACATGAACCATTAGTTCACTAGTTACCTTGCCCATCCTATCTTCAAAGATAGTGAAGGGGAAAGTTTGAGAAATGTCATCGTAAGTGAAGGAAATGGTTTGCCAGAATTCACCCAAAGTTAGCCTGGAAGCATTAAAGCATTACCTGACCGGCCCAGCACCATCCTGGCAGGTTTGAGTGATTAGCCCTGCCTCAGGCTGTGGCCTGGGTCTTGGCAATTTCAGGAAAATAATTTAGATTTAAAATATATGGCAAATGTTAATAAATTATTATAGCACAAAAGCCTTATATAATTCTCTCTACTTTTGTATGCTTGAAAAATGTCCATAATACTTTTAAAAGTTAATAGTAACAGTAACAACGATGCAAACTTTTCTACAGGGTAGGGGAAAGTCTCAAAGGAAGGGGAGACACATGGGAAAATCAGGAATCATTGAAAATTCTTTGTAAATTGATAATTTTAAACAGAAGCTACAAAAATAATCCTCTGCTGACTCCCCACTTGAACAAAGTGACATGTAAATTGGCTCCAGTGACTTTTTTCTTTAAATATACAATTCAGTGGTTTCTAGCATTTTACAAGGTTTTGCAACTGTTACTAGTATCTGATTCCAGAACACTTTCACTGCCCCCAAAACAAACCCCAGATGCAATATCAGTCATCTCCCATTCTCTTCTCACCCCAGCCTCTGGCACTCACTATTCTACTTTCTGTCTCTGGATTTGTCTATTTTGGACATTTCATATGGGTGAAATCATATAATATATGGCCTTTTGTGTCTGACTTCTTTTACTTAGAATGTTTTCAAGGTTCATCCATGTTGTAGCATGTATCAGTACTTCATTCCTTTTTATGGCTGAATAATGTTTCATTGTATGAATAATATTCCATTGGGTGTAACACATTTTGTTTATCCATTCATCAGTTGATGGACATTTGAGTTTTTCCCACTTTTTGGCTATTATGAATAATAATGCAGCTGTGAATATACATGTACATGTTTCTGTGTCAACATATATTTTCAGTTCTTTTGGGCATATATGTAGAAGTAGAATTGCTGTGGTCACGTGGCAACTCTGTTTTCTTTTTGAGGAACTGCTGAACTGCTTTTGAAAGCAGCTGTACCGTTTTACATCCCTACCAGCAATGTATGAGAATACCAGTTTCTCCTCATCTTTGTCAGCACTTGTTATTGTCCGGATTTCCTGACTATAGCTACCCTGGTGGTTGTGAAGTGGCATCTCATTGTGATTTTCATTTGCATTTCTCTAATGACTAGTGATGTTGAGCATCCTTGTGCTTATTGGCCGTTTATCTTCTTTGAATAAATGTCTGTTCACATCGTTTGTCCATGTTTTAGTTGGGTTGTCTTTTTATTGAATTGCAAAAAACTTTTATGTGTTCTGAGTAGAAGTCTTTTATCAGATGTAGGATTTGCAGGTCTTTTCAACCATTCTGTGGTGGTCACTTTCTTGATGGTGTCTTTTGAAGCATAAAAGTTTTTAATTTTGATGTAGTCCAATTTATCCATTAATATTTTTTCTTTGGTTGCCTTTTGACATGGTATGATCCCTTTTGTTCTAGCTTGTTTGCATTCCACTGTGTGGATGCCCTGCACTGTATTCCACCAGTTCCTTGCAGATTTACTGTTACAAATACTGCCATAAGACATGAATGTGTATGTACATCATTTTGTGATTTTGCCAGTGGGATTGCTGGGTCAAAGAGAAAATGCATATGTAATTTTAGTGGTTATTGCCACATTCCCCTCCATAAAGACTGTGACATTTTCTGTTCCCACCACTGCTGTATGAGAATCCCTATTTCTGTGCAGTTGTACCACAGAGTACATTGCCAGGATTTTATAGTTTTGCTAGTCTGATAGGTATTAAATAGAAATGGTATATTAGATGTAGTTTAGAAATTGGTCTTCTCTAAGAGAAATTAAGTGTCTTTCTATAACTTGACATTTTGTGTTGTGTTTTCTGTTTGTCCATATCTTTTGCTCATTGTTTTCATTTTGTTTGGGGGGCTTTTTCTAAACTTTTAGGCTTTTTGCTTTTTTTTTTTTTTACATGCCAGGGCTATTAACCCTTAATTTATAATTTAATTTGCAAATGTTTCTTTTATTTTTACCTATCCCATTTGTCATTTATATTTTTACCTTGTTTATGATGTATTTTGGACATGTAAAATGTTTTAATTTTACTTATTTGTTTTTAGGTTTTGTGGGAGATTTTTGTGTTTGTGTGTGTGTGTGTAGTGGTAGTCCCATTTTTCAGCCTTTTGCCAATTGCTTTGCTTCTGGATTTTGAGTCATAGGAAAGGCTGAGGCAGGAGGATCTCTTGAGGTCAGGAGTTTAAAACCAGCTGGAGCAACATACCAAGACCTTGTCTCTACAAAAAAATAGAAAAATTAGCTGAGTGGGGTGGCATGTGCCTGTAGTCCCAGCTACTTGAGAGGCTAAGGCAGGAGGATGGCTTGAGCCCAGGAGTTTGAGGTTGCAGGGAGCTATGATTATGTCACTGCACTCTAGCTCAGGCAAGAGTACAAGACCCTGTCTCAATAAAACAAAACCAAAACAAAACAATTGGAGTCTGTCTTCTCAAACCCTTCCATTGCTTTATCAATTAAATTTATTAAAGCCTTTGTTGTCATTTCAATGATGTTCACAGTATCTTCACCAGGAGTAGATTCTATTGCAAGAAACCACTTTCTTTGCTCATTCATAAGAAAAGCAACTTCTCATGTGTTAAAGTTTTATCCTGAGATTGTAGCAATTCAGTCACATCTTCATGTTTCACTTCCTTTTTTTTTTCTTTTTGAATTCAGAAGGCATTCACCCATGATTTTCTAGCTTCCAGGTTGCTACTGAGAAATCTGATACCAGTTTGTTTTATGACCTCTCCTGTCACCCACCCTGGGGAGCCTTTGATCTCCTCTTCTTACTACCAGTGTTTGACTTCCCAGGTGGATGTGCTTTGCGCTTCCTTCCATTCATATGCTGGGCACTTCATGGTCTTTTTTCCATTTGCAGATGCCTATTTTTCATTGATAGGCATTTTTCTTGAATAATTTTTTCCTTCTGTTTTCATTCTGTAACTCTTGTTATTCAGATATTGTATCACAAAGTTTTTTTCTCTTATCTCCTATGTACTACACCATATTAGCATAATGAAGGAAAAATATCACATCATCATATCCATTCTTACAGAAGGAGCTTTAAACAAAATACAACACCATTTTATTATCTAAAAACCAAACAAGCTAGGAATAGAATGCAATTTTATCAGCATGATAAAAAACATTTATGGAAAACACACAACGAACATCATCTCAATAGTGAGGACTGAGAGCTTAGATCAGGCACAAAGCAAAGATGCTCACTTTCACCTCTGCATGCTACATTATACTGAACAGCAAATCTGGAGGTATGACATTACCTGATGTCAAATTATACTACAAGGCTATAGTAACAAAAACAGCATGGTACCAGTGTAAAAAACTGAGACTAATCCAAGGGAACAAAATAGAGAACCCAGACATAAAACCATCTGCCTATCACCAACTGATTTTTGACAAAGCAGAAAACTTACACTGAGGAAAGGAAGCCCCATTCAATAAACAGTGCTGGGAAAATTGGATATCCATACGCAGAAGAAGGAAACAGGATCCCTCTCTCACTACATACAAAAATCAATTCAAGATGATTAAAGACTTAAATGAAAAGCATGAAACCATAAAAATTCTATAAAAAAGTAGGAAAAACTTTTGAGATTTCAGCCAAGTCAAAGAATTTATGACTAAGACCCCAAAGACAAATAGCAAAAACAAAAATAAATAAATGGGGCTTAATTAAATTAGAAAACTTCTACACAGCAAAAGAAATAACCAACACCCTGTATAGACAACCTACACAATGGGAGAAATATTCATAAACTACACATCTGACAAAAGACTGAAATCCAGCATCTACAAAGAACTCAAACAAATCAACAAGAACAAAATGAACACCCTCATCCGAGAATTGGCAAAAGACTGAAACAGATGTTCTTGGAAAGAAGATAGACAAATGGCCAAGAAACATGAAAAACTGCTTAACATCACTAATCATCAGAGAAATGCAAATTAAAATTACAGTAACATACAACCTTACCCCAATAAGAATAGCCATTATTAAAAAGTCGAAAAACAATAGATGCTGCCACAGATGCACAGAGAAAGGAACGCTGATACACTGGTGGGACTGAAAATTAGTAGAACCTCCATGGAAAACAGAATGGAGAGTCCTCAAAGAAAGAAATGTAGACTTACCATTCGATCTAGCAATCCCACTCCTGGGTATCTACTCAAAGGAAATGAAGTCATTTTATCCTGCACTCAAATGTTTATAGCAGAACAATTCAGAATTGCAAAGATGTGGAATCAATGTAAGTGCCCTTCAATTCATGAGGGGACAAAAATGTGTGTATATGTGTGTGTGTGTGTAAATCATGAAGTACTATTCAGCCATAAAAAGGAGGGAAACACCAGCCAGAGCAAGAGCAAGACCCAGTCTTTAAAAAAAAAAAAAGAAAAGAAAAGAAAAATAAGGCAGGCGTGGTGTCATGTCCCTGTAGTCCCAGCTACTCAGGAGGCTGAGACAGGAGGATCACTTCAGCCCTGGAGTGTGAGGTTGCAGTGAGCTATGATCATGCCATTGCCTTCTATTCCAGGAAACAGAGCAAGACCCCATCTCTGAAAAAAAAAAAAAAAGGATTGAAATAATGTCATTTGCATCAATGTGGAGGGAACTGGAAACCATCATCCTAAGTGAACTATCTCAGAAATGGAAAACCAAAAACCATATGTTCTCACTAATAAGTGGGAGCTACTAGATGGATATACATGGGCACAAAGTGATATAAAGGATATGAAAAACCTATAAGCAGGGAGAGAGGGAGAGTTGTTGTAAGATAAAAACTTGCCCACAATGAACACTATTCTGGGGATGGACACACCGAAACCCCTGACTTCAGCATCATACAAGACATCCATGTAGCAAAAACACTTGTACCACCTTAATTAGTACTTTGAAATAAAAAATAACATTGTACTGAAAGTTCTCTCCAGAACATTTACATAAGAACAGGAAATAAAAGGCATCCATATGTGAAAGGAAAGTAAAACTATTCACAGATTCCAAATCACATGATCTTAAGTATAGAAAATCTTAAGGAATTAAAAAAAATTATTTGATCTGGCAAACAAATACAGCTTAGTCACAGAACAACATATCAATGCACAAAAATCTATTGTATTTCTATACACTAGTAATCAACAACTGAGAAATAAAATTAAGAAATAAATTCCATTTGAATAACATCAACAACAATAATCCAACTGGGAAAAAACTTAACCAAGGTGCAAACCTGTATGTGGAAAATTACAAAATACTACTGAAAAAAATTAAAGAAAATCTAAATAAATGTAAAGACATTCCATGCTCATGGACCGGAGACTTAATGTGTTTGGAGACGGCCATACCACACAAAGTGCTTTCAAATTCGATGCAATTCCTACAAAAATCCAAAATGGCCTTTTGGCAGAAATGGGCAAACTGATCCTAACATTCAAATGGAATTTTAAGGGAACACAGATAAACCAAATCTTCTTGAAACAGAAAGACATACTTGGAAGTTCACACTTCTCAATTTTAAATCTTAAACCTTACTACAAAGCAACAGCAATCAAAACAGAATGATACCTGCATGAGGGTACACATATAGATCAATGGAATTGAACTGAGAGTCCAGAAATAATTCCATACCTTTACAGTCAAGTGATTGTAAACAAGGCCTGAGGTCATTAAATTCAACAAGTGATGTTAGAGAACTATCCACAGGCACAGGAATGAAACTGCACCCTTATATCACACCACACAGAAAAATTTAACTAAAAATGGTCCAAAGGCCTAAATGTAAGTGATAAAAACATAAACTCTAGAAGAAAACATGGAGATAACAATGGTTTCTTAGATCTGACACCACAAGCACAGCAAGTAAAGAAAAATTTCCTCAAAATTAAAAACTTTTGGGAATCCAAACACACCACCAAGAAAGTATGATGACAACCCACAGAGGCACACTATATATCTGATGAGGGTCTATTATCAAGAATATGTAAGTAACTCTTCCTACACACTGGATAGGGAAACTGAGACACCAGGTGCCTTGCAAACTTCTCCTTGGGCAATGCCTGTTCTTCCTACCATAGATTCGATCTTTGGGACAAAATCACTGGCCTTATAAGACCTTGGGAAGTACACTAATTATTCCCAACCAAACTGGGAAGTGAGACCCCAACATGCTGTGCATGTCCTTTGTCACCCCCACACCCCTGAATCCAGTTTCCACCCTTCCACAGGACAGGTTAGAACCTGTTCTATGCTCAGACACCTGTTACTGCAGACGGCAGCACCCGGGCTTTCTTCCCTCTGCCTTTGTATGTGGTTTTAATAACAAGATGCATTGTCAGGAGATACGGGGCAGGAGGAGAGGGAAGTTGTTTCTTTTCCATTCTCTATTCCTGCTTGAGATCCATGTTTCTCTCAGCGGTTTTCTTCCAGGACCGCAGCTGCTATTGTATAATCCCTCCCTGATGTTTCAAGCTCTCACTGCAATCCAGGAACGTGATTCCTCCCCTTATGTCTTCATCCCTAGGGATGGAACAGCCTGTTGCTAGTCTCTGGGAGCCACGTTTCTTGCTAGGTTTTTTTAAGCCCTATCCACAACTTTATAGGTTGTCCCTTTATCATAGTCTCTACATTTGAACCTTCTAGGGTGACTTTTGTTTCCTGCCTTGACTCTGTCTGATAGAAACATACAATCTAAGTTCAGTAGAAATAAGGAACCCTGAGGTTATAGTAGTCAGGGAAGTCTTACCTGGGAGAGGTGGAGCTTGAGCTCTAGCTTGAAGAAATTTTATCTATCTGGATTTTGAGTTAGTTTTCTGCCATTTGCAACTTGAGCAACCTGGCTTAAGCAGGGAAATTTTTACTTTATATAATAAAAAATTTAAAGGTTTCAGGCATGGATGAATCCAGGACCTCAAATGAAATCATTCTCTTTTTATCTCTTAGCTCTGTTTCTTTCTTTCTTTTTTTTTAATTGATTGAGATACTTGGACAATTTATTGTTCCTTTAAAAATAGCTTCAAAATTACATAGTTAATACAAAATTACATAGCTGTAAGAAATACAGATAATTATAAAAAGCAAACAAATTTTTAAAAATCACCCAAATTTCTACTGTCCTACATAAACTACTATTAATATTGATGTTTTTCCTTTTTCCTTCCTTTATGGAAGAATGCTATACATACTATTTTATAGCTTGTTGTCACTTAACAACTAATTATTAACATGTTTTTTAGGTTGTTAAATAGTATTCCACAATATCATTTTGATGCCTGCATACAGCTTTGTTGTATGGATATAACATAATTTAAGTAGCAATCCTCTATTTTTTTCTTTTTTTAAATTTCAGAATATTATGGGGGTACAAACATTTTGGTTACCTATAGTGCCTTTGCTTCACCCAAGCCAGGGTTAGAAGTGTGCCCTTCCCCCAAACAGTGCCCTCTGTCTCCACTGGTTGTGAGTTTACCCACCCCCACGCACCCACCTGACCGGCACCCAGTGAATATCACTACCATGTGAGCACCTTAGTGTTGATCAGTTAGTACTAATTTGATGGCAAATACGTGTGGTATTATGTTCATTCTCTGGCAAGTTCTCTCTGCTGCAAAACTGACCCCAGGAAGCTCCAGAAATAATTCATGCCATCTCAGTCTCAGAGGAGAGATATGCCTTCTCTTCTAACACCCAAGTCAACTTCTTCCAAAAGACCCCATGGGTTTTATCTGGGTCATGCCCCTCACCCCCCTCACCCTACCCAGACCAATCATTATGTCCAGAGGACTAGGGCATTCTAATTGGCTCACCTTCCCACGCCTATGGTCAGGAAATAGGGGCCTTCAGACTGAGTATGCCACCACATTGGAAAGGGAGTTTTGAGAAGGAAGGGATGTGGAAGAGGGGAAAAAAAGTGAAAGACATCCACGACAGATCTCAACTTTTCCACCTACCTAGCCTTAAAGCCAACCCAGGCCCATTGTAATGACGCTTAAAAATCTACTTTTCTGAAAATAATAAGCTGATTCTCAACTCAAACATGGACCTGTAAGTCTAATGGAAGGATTTGCATGAGATGTCATGACTTGGAAAAGCACTTTGCTGCGTGAGTCTCCTCTGTCCCTGGGACTTTCTTTAAAACTTTTAGTCCATAGATGTAGTTGACATGGAGGCCTGCAATTCAAATCTGAAGGTTAAGGAATTAAAAGTAATGAAATAAAATCAAACATTTCTTCCACCCACCCAGAGGAGCAGTTTCTCAAACAACAAAGTTTGTCTTAGAATTTGATCTATAACCATAGCCAAATGGCTCTCCCAAGCTTCAGCTCCTCAACTTTACTTTAATCATCTTTGTTCTTAATGGATCATTCAGTAATTTCCAGGGAAGTAGACTATGACTTTCTGGGACATTTGTAGTTTTAACATTTAACTTATTGGTAGCTTTGGAAAAAGGGCAACTGCCTTAGAACAATAGAGCATTTAGCCCACCCTTCTGAAAGAGACAGTGGCGGCCTCTGACAAACTTCATCTGGGAAGTTTTCAGAGGTAGGAAACACGTATGTGTTGGGTTAGAGGGCAGTGGGGAAATGGGGCAAAGTGGCCTGCATTTGGGGGGCTTGAGACTATCTCTAATATGTCATGGCTTCAAAGGGCACTTTTCTAGGTAATCTGAGGAAACAGCATGTTTGTCAGTGGAAGAAACTGAGGCCTAGAGAGGTGAAACGGCTACTCAGCAGGGAAGCGGCAGGCCCAAGGCTGGACCTGTGGACTCCCGCCGCCAAATGCAGATGTTTCCCAAAGAACATTGCAAAGACGTAGAAAAGCAGTGACTGTGTTTTAAACCCAAATTATGGCTCACGTTTGATTATAGGTATAGAAAACATAGGTATAGATAATATGAATATGAAAATACATCTCTACTTTCAAGGAGCTTTTGATCTAACTATGGGGAAAGCTATAGCGAGCTTATATGCCAGGCATGGTGCAAAGCTTTCCTGGGTTGTAGCAGTGGAGAAGCCCATACAGTTCCTGCCTCTCGCAGCTGATGATCCGGTAAGGAAGTGAGATACGAGTCCACACAAGTATGATGAGCATCACGAACAAGTTACCTGGTGTTATCTATTAAATACCAAATGAGTGTTTTCCAAAAATGGCTAAAGAAAAAAATAAAAGAGGGGCTTCGTAACCGGAGAGGGTTCTGATGCAAATTTTGTTTCTTAATTATCCTAGGAAGGATTCCAAAAAGTCTTATAGCAAGACATTTCTTGTTGAAAAATCCTAGTGTTCTTTTTGTATAGCTAATTTAATCCCTTAAGCACAAAGGCGGACTTTGAAGTCACACAGTTAAAAACTAGGCATTGTCTTTACTAGAGGTAAGTTAAAAGTGCTGAGCCTCAATTTTTTCATATGTGAAGGGAGTAATCATATCTATGAGAGCAGGAGGACATATGGGTCACATCCTGCCCCGCTGTCACCATCTGATAACTGTTACTCAGATTCCAAACCTCTTCTCCAGTGTTATTCCAGAGAAGATAAATGTTACCAATGTCTACTTGAAAATAACAGTCAGACGCTGCTTTGTCCTCCCTGGCCTACGCTATGTTTTTCGGAAGTTGGTGGAAAGAGCACAGGTTTCGAACTCTGACAAAACTGGATTCAGTTTCACGCTTTGCCACTTACCATCTGTCTGGTCTTGGACCAGTTATTTAAACTCTCGGTTTTGATTTCCTCAATTATAAAATGGGAATTGAAAACTATTTCACAGTTACTATAATGATAAGGGAAATTTCACTGTGTAAAGCCCTGCTTCCCAAAATGCGACCCATAAAGTAGCATCTTCAGCATCCCTTGTGAGCTTGTTAGAAATGCAGAATTCTGGGTTGCACTCTAGACCTGCTGTGTAGGAATCTGCATTTTAACCATATCTGGGGTGATTTGTTTATACATCACAGTTTAGAAGCGCTGATGTTCAGCACTTTGTATTGGTTTCCATTGTCCCAATAACAAATTACCACAAACTCACTGGCTGAAAATAACACAAATGTACAATCTCACAAGTACAGAGGCCAAATGTCCAAAATCAGTCTCATCAACCTAATACCAAGGTGTCAGAGGGCTGGTCTGTTCTGGAGGCTCTCGGGGAGACTGTTTCTGACGTTTGCCAGCTCCTAGAGACAACCCGTCTTCCTTGGTTCCGTCCTTTGGCTTTAAAGCCAGCAGGAGCAAAGGAGTGGGCGACGTAAAGGTACTAATACTTTGAAAGCTCTAAAGCAGAACAGAAGCCTGAGTAAAAGCTCCCTCTGGTGTTCTGTCAGCAGCAGGCACTTTCAGATGTTAATAGATTGATTTGAAAATTGGCTCTTTCCTGCCTGAGCTAGCACAGCCAGGTGAACATTCCTGATTCTTTGTCTAACACCAGTATTTCTTACCAGGACTTCAGAATTCAAGAAATAATTGTATTTCTCTAACACCAGAAACTAATATGCTGTTAATATTGGTTTTTACAGTCTTGAATTGAAGAAACAGCAGAACATTTGCGAGGCAAAATCAGGCTACCCGGGTTTGGGTTTGTGTTCTTGCATTTACGATTACAGTATGACCATGGGAAAAAGCACACATCCTTTGAGTTTGGGTCTCACCATCTGTCTCACAGGGATGATGTCAGCACCAATTCATCAGGCAATTTATATACAGTAATTAGCGCCATGACTGGCACGGACGGCAGTCAGCAAACGGTAATTATCAACTGAAGAATTCAGTGACTCTGACTTGCTGAACTGAGGTCTAGCTTTGTTTCTACACCTATGTTTGACACTCAGCCGTCCTAAGGAAATCCAAGGTCCGGCATCTCTTAGAGTTCCCTAGCTCCTTACTTGCATAAATCCAATTTGAGGGTTGTTTGAGAGGCTGGGCAAACACAAAATGTTTCTTTGTATTTCTACCTTAGTAGAACTAATTATGACAAACAGGAAAACATCCTTACTTATTTATTGATGCAGAACAAATAATCAAAACAGTAAAACCAACCTCACAGGAAGTTTATAAACACAGAAAAGAAATGAAGAATACTCTGGAAACAGGAGGTGCTGTCTTTGTTCATTTGTCTGAAATAAAAATGTGCTGCTCATCTGAAATCCCTGTTATCACACCCTGTGACGAGGGGATCCAGTGGGTTCTCACTGTCGATTTCCTCCCGTTCCACTGAAAGGAAAAACATTTAGGTTTTTTGTTTGATGCTCGCAATTGGACTTTTTATGCAATTGAAACCTCCCTGAGGGGTTAAAATCCCAACATCCCACATCTAAAGCAAAATGTCTGTTCTCCTGTGAAGGGCTCCGTGAAGCATGTTTATTGTCGAGGTCAATATCTTCTGCCCTGAATTCCCCTTGCCAAAACACACTTACAAAGCACCAGGTCTGACATGTTGCTGTAGCATTTGCAATCCGACAGTCTTACTGCTTTCATCCGTGGACAGCAAGCTTGGCAGTTTTATTTTGCACTTTATCTTTTTTTCCAATCAATAAAGCTATATAACTTGTGTTTGAGATACTACAGTAGATACTGAGGCCAGCAGACAGTATATGCTAATCAATTTTTAATTATAGCTTTAATTTTATATGATGCCATTTAATTTTATTGGATGTATTAAAGTGAAGCTGTCAGATCACAGGATCTACTGCTCGGGCCAGGGTGAGAAATGTCCCAGGGGTCACATGCAGGTGTATGACATTATTAATAAGGTCATAAGTCAGTGAGTGTTACAATGTGCATATTGTGCCCATAAATGTCACATATTGCCTCAGTGACTGGAACGGTCTTCTCATGGGCAGCGTATGAGTGAGTGGAGCTCCTGTGCTCAGTGCAGCTCAAAGACTGAGTGGGACACTGAGCTGCAGGCTGAGAGTGAGATCCGGTGTTGCCCCCAATTTGCCTCATGGTCTTGGTTAAGTATGTTATTTTACTTTTTTGAGCCTCAGATTCTACATCAGTAAAATAGGGATAATGTCAGCTTATGCTTCTTAAGGAAAAACACAAAGCAATCCAGACTGAGCTAGGATTGTTGCCATTAACCATCCTGCCCCAAACTTGAAAGGAAGGGCAGCAAGAAAGAAGTGGGGGGAGGGAGGGAGTAAAGGGGGGAAGGAAGGACATGAGGGACAGGGCTGGTGCCCTACCCGCCTCCCCACAATCCCTCCCCCAGGCTTCCATTTACTTTAGTTTCCAACAGTCTGAGCACTGCCTTCAAGTCAGGGCCACTTTACCTTCAAGAGCAGAGACTGGATTGTATTCATGCCACACCCACAAATTCCCAGATATGAGTTCTATTCCAGAACCCTCCTCAGAACCAGGTGGAAGCTGTGACTTCTGAAATGCCATCCTTGCCGGGCTTTGTCCCCATTGAGTTCTGCCTCTCATACTGTCTGTGGAGCTCTCCAGAGTATGCTTTCTTAGTGAAGTCCTTGCGTATGAATCCTTTATTCAGTAAATGAGGAAAAATGGATCTAAGACAGGGAAAAAGAGCTGGAAAGACAGATCCGGTCACAGGCCAAGAGAAATCTTTATCCAGTATTTGAAAGGCAGGTACTTTACACCAAGATTTCTCCATCAGTTGTCATCTGTGTGTGTGTGGGTGTGTACATATGTTTGTGCAGAATGTTACAGACTGGCCTCTCATTGTAGCAGGCTCCAAAGCTCCTGAACAAAGAATCAAGTGGGATGGAATGGCATTGAGGTAACATCCAATTGTCTAATAGAAGCAGTATTGTCAGAAGGAATCTGTATTCCTATGCAAGAACTACCTGACTGGATTTCCAGCACTGGCCACAAATGCCACATGTAGCCAACCATTAATCAAATAGAGAGGGTTCACCTGCACAGAAAATAGAATGTGGAGCTTCCTAAAGTGGTCTGTAATCAATTAAGCAGAGCAATGTAATGACCAGTGGCACAAAATTGCATTGAATATGTTTCCAAATGGCAGAGAAATGTGTGAAGTTGCTTACTGTCTTAATTTCTACCATGTTTCCTGTCCACGAGGCAGAAGGAACACACTCTTTAGACTCGTGGGATTTGGAAAGACTTTCAAGAGATTTTTGACAGTCATCTTTGGGCAGACTTGAGGCTACCTGAGAGACATCAGTCCAGGAGGTTTGTTTTGCTGTCTTCTCTGTTGATTTCCTTTGACCCAGCCTACATGCCATCTTGCCCAGGAAACCCCTGTTCTCCTGAATAGAATGAATGACACCCCTGCCAAGTGCCTCCCAATTTTATTTGCACTTTTCCTGTGGCACTTATGTCTTCACACTGACTGGCTGGGTACACACGAGTCTCTCAAATGCAACTCTTCTCAATCTTGCGTTCATTCTGTTGATCACTATTAAGCACACTGAGCGGTCAGTGTGCAGACCATGCATCTAAGGGTGCTACCCTGTCTGCTTCGTGTCCATGCTCTGCCAAGCTCAAGGTGATTGGAGGCAAACAAAGCACTGAGGCTCCTGCACGGGCACCTGGCTGTCTATTGAGGGGAGAAAGTCGTAACTGAAATAATTCCTGGTAGTGGTCAAGAGCCACAGTGGAAATGAAATAAAATGATGTGATAGGAAGTAGCTGTGAGGAAGATAGTGGGAACCGGGTTTCAGGGACAGTTCAAGGAGGAGACACTTTAACTGAGAGAAGCTCGGCAGGAAAAGGTGTTGACGGGGAGTGAGCCAGGGAAAGGGAGAAGCAATTTGCTGAGAAGCTTCCTGAAACAAGGAGAACAGCGTGACTGAGGCACAGTGGGCAGGGTGCAAACTGGCAGGCAATAAGGCCAGGAAGGTGGACCAGCAGGACCGTGTGACTGTAGGCGGAAGCTTGGATTTCCTATGACAGGAGACCATGCTGGGACATTCTTTTTGTTTCCTCTGTGTGATCTGTCCTTGAGAGATGGTCACTAATATGTGCCCAGGTACCTGGATAAAGTCAGCAGGTGAGGACATGCCAGAGAGTAGGCTGCTGCCGTTAAGCGGGCAACATTCCTTTAGCTAAAGCTTTAGGCTGAGACCTATAGCTTCCAACAGAAACTCACCAGACAGAGGGGCTCCATCCCACCTCAGCCCAGGGTGCCCACTCTACCCCATGGCCCCTCATTCTAGGTCAGACTCTCCAGATTCATACCCTATTTTGATGGGGTTTTTTTTTTTCTTTCTGTTGCTTCATCTCAGAAGTTGGGACTGCATCTCACTAGCTCCTATCCCAGGTGTGTAGCAGACAAATACTAAATCAGGAGTTGCAGACTCAAATACCTATGTAGGGCCAGGTGAGTGGCATGGATGGGTGAAGAGGCCCAGGCAGGAGCCACGGTGCCTGGGAGGGAGACCTCGGCCTCAGGAGTCAGCTGCTGACCATTCAGACACGTCAGCACTGGCAAAACATCTGAGCTTTCGTGAAGAGCTGGAAATCCATACCACTGCATAAACTCTTTTGATCAGGAATATCGATTAATTCACCTTTTTAACACTGTGTGGGTTAAATATGTCTATTAGCCAAATAATAAGAAGAACAAACAGAATAATTACTGAGGGCCAGGGACCCTTGCAAGCATTTCTGCATGTATTAACTGCAGTAACCCTAACGGCCCTAGGAGGCAGGCACCATCTTACCCCCATTTTCTGGGTGGGAAAACTGCAGTACAGACAGATTAAGTAATTTGCCTAAAGTCCCTTAGCAGGCGAGTGAGAGCCTGGGGTCTGGAGTGAGCCTGAGTGTGACTTGAAAGCCCTGCTCTTTGGGGCTACGCCATCTGCAGGTCAGGCTGGGCAGCTTCCACCCAGAGCACCCTGTGCCTATGGGCACCTAAAACGGAGCTCTGGCTCCTCTCTGTCACCTGCTGGGAAGTCGGCCTGAAGACCAGAGCTGGCTGGCCGAGAAGGGCCGGGAGCATTTCTTGAGTGGAGAGCTGCTTCACCCTGGACATGCAGGCCTCCTCAGGACCCGAGGTGGCGCAGTGCCCCATTCAACTGTCACCCTTGCTGTTTCAGCCAGGCGGCATGAGGTCATCCTTAGCTCCATCATGCACTGGCAGTGTGATCGTGGGTTGCACGCTGGTAGCGACACAGGACTAGGGGCCCAACCCTCGGCTTTGCAACTTTTGTGTCCTAAGCCACCTCTCTGAAGCTCACTCCTTCATTAATAAATGAGAATAATCTCTACCTCGCAGTGTTGTTTTACACGGAAGGGAAGATACTGAGGGGCAGCAAGAGAGCTGCCTGGGGGCGAAGCTGAAGGAAGCCAACTCTGCACTGGCAAGACCTGAGAGAGTCTCCTTAAACACCACACCCTGGGAGGTCATCTCGCCTCACCCTCCAAGACAACAGGAGCAGGCTTGGCACCCCGCTGGGCTCCGAGGAAACACTGAACAACTGTTAGCTGTTGTTGAGTATCAGCTACCTGGCCTTTAGGGATCTGTTATCTTATCTGCAAAATGATAATGAGAATGAGAGTATGGGCCAGCCATCTCTGGGCTGTGGGGTCCCAGGGAATACCTGAAGTGAGGCTGCAGCCTGGGCACGCGGTACACAGTGAGAGCACACGAAGCGCATTCTCAGCCCTTCGTAACATTCATCAGGTGTTGGGCAGATGGGAGGGGGGAGGAGGGGATGGGTATTTTCACACCTAATGGGTGCGGTGTGCACTGTCTGGGGGATGGACGCACTTGAAGTTCTGACTTGGGTGGGGCAAAGGCAATATATGTAACCCAAACATTTGTACCCCTGTAATATGCTGAAATAAAAAAAAATTTAAAAAAAGAAGGTGGTATGAGACTCACTGCTGTGAGGGAGGGAAAGGCCAGGTCCAATCTGCAGGCTTCCCTGCCAGATTACAAACTCCTCAAAACAAGCACCTACCTTAGACATCTTCACATGAGTATTCAGAGCTGAAAGCATAATAGATGCCCAGTAAAAATCTGTTGATTCAAAATGCAAGCACACAACAATGCAAGGTGACTCCAGATTTAGAAATCTCAACACATACAATCACCAGATTAGAGATATTTTACAAAAGGAACCTTCCCATGTCCTGAACATTTGCCGCGTGATCCTTGTAAATCCCCACCACTCACACATAGTGTTTAACAAAAAAAGGAGGCGGTGATGGCTACGAAGGCCTTCAGGAGCCTGGAAGCTGGCAGATGAAGTTGCCCCTCTAAATGTGGGGAGTCGGAGCCATGGTGGGATTTGGTATTTATACAAATCCTCTTGCTGTGAAACAAGCAGTTGGCCCTTCTGGGGAGAGCTGTGTCTCCTCAGGGGCTTTTTGTTCAGAGTGGCCAGAAAATTGGTAACAGCCAAGTCATTCAGTAGTTAATTATGGCTCCAGAGCACAGTGCAAGGAAACCAGTGGGTGGGGAATGACCTCCTGGCTGGGCTGGGTCCAAGGCTGCGAGTTCCCAGGACTTTGTATAGGTCATTCCAGGCACAAGCTTTGGGCAAGTTTCCAAAACTGGGGCCTCCTTGGGAGCTTGGGAACGAGGCCAGGTTCTTGTGCATCCTCTGTCAAGACAAGGTTGTAAAATGAGTCTCCTAGTTTCATACTGGGATGAAAAGCTGAGAGTGCAGAACTTGAAAAACAACTAAAAGCTCTGAAGAATGTTGAAGAATTGAGCAGTTAGAATACATGAATGGATGCATTAAAAATGACAGTCCTTGAATTTATGCCACTTATATAACTTTGCATTTCTCACATATTATCTCATTAATTCTCATTTTTAATAATTTATTTTATTTATTTATTTATTTATTTTGAGACAGAGTCTCACTCTGTTGCCCGGGCTAGAATGCCATGGCGTCAGCCTAGCTCACAGCAACCTCAAACTCCTGGGCTCAAGCGATCCTCCTGCCTCAGCCTCCCGAGTAGCTGGGACTACAGGCATGCACCACCATGCCCAGCTGATTTTTTTTTCTATATGTATTTTTAGCTGTCCAAATCATTTCTTTCTATTTTTAGTAGAGACAGGGTCTCACTCTTACTCAGGCTGGTCTTGAACTCCTGACCTCAAGCGATCCTCCTGCCTCAGCCTCCCAGAGTGATAGGATTACAGGCATGAGCCATCATGCCCAGCCTCATTTTTAATAATTTAAAATTGAGTTTGTGTTGATCATCACCTAAGAGCACATTTAGGAATAACATTGATCGGGTGTCGGGCAGATGTGTGGGTGGGGGAGGGGATGGGTGTATATATACATAATGAGTGCGATGTGCACTGTCTAAGGGATGGACACGTTTGAAGCTCTGATTGGGGGGGGAGCAAGGGCAATATATGTAACCTAAACTTTTGTACCCCTACAATATGCTGAAATGAGAATTAAAAAAATAATAAAATTGAGTTTGTGTACATGTGCGTTTTCATGGAAGCTTCATGATCATGCTGGGTTATTTTCACAGGACTGTAGAAGCCTTTGCAGAGACATTGTAAAGATTTGTCCTAATTCACGAAGCAAAGAAATTTTGGAGGAAAAAGTTAACCTGCTATTTCCTGTTTCTCCCTACCCCATACCAGGAATCCATTTTGCTCCCTCAGGGCTCCCCCAGGCTTTGCTTGCCCTTGCCTTCCCCCAAGCCTCCAACTCTGACACTAGGTTTGTCTACCTGCTTCTCACACCCTCAGGGACTCCTGCAAGGTCCCAGGCCTGGTGCTCAGTCCAATGCTCATTAAATGCACAAATTAATGAATGGCTCATAAATGAGTGAATACTGATATAATTAATACTGTGGTATCATAAGGAATATATTTGTTCTTTTTCATTGTTCTTGTCACAGAGCTCTTAAAACCCTTGGAATTTTCTGAGCGATAGGTGTGTCTTTTGACCATAGCAACCTCCTTTCCCTAATACCTGAGTTTATACTAACAAGGTGACGCCCCAGGGTGGAGCTAGCCACCAAGACCAGGTGAGTAGGGGTGAGCGTTCAGTCCCCGCGCAGACCCGTGGAGAGGAATAAGAGGCAGCTGCAGAGCAAGGGCTGTGAAAACTCTGTTGTGAGCTTCGGGGCTGCTGAGCACCTGCAGGTGCCGAGAGGGCGGCTCGCCCAGAGAGGGCCTGGGGACTCGGCCGTGTCTGTCCCGTGCGGCTCTCACCCGGCTCTCCATCTGTGCGCTTCACGCCATCCTTTATGATAAGCTGGCAAACGTGTCTCCCTGAGTTTCGTGAGCTGTCCCAGCAAATGAATCAAACCCGAGGAAAGAGTAGTGGGAACCCCCAATTTACAGCCGATTGGTCAGAAACACAGAGGCCCCCCGCAACCCGTGATTAGTGTCTGACGCGGGGGCAGCCTTGTGGGGTCTGACCCTAACTCCCGGTAGACGGTGTCAGGATTGAGTTTACACTGGTGCAAACTCGGTTGGTCCACTGGAGACCCGCTTGGTGTGCGGGGAGCCTTCTCATGTGTGGCCACAGACGTGGTCTGTGTCGAGTGTGACAGCAGAGGAAAAAACCGTTCGCCTTCGCCTTTACCGATGCCCGTGCATGTTTCCTGCGTTGGGCTGTTGTGACGCCTTTGAGGGGCCTAAGCTAGACATTCCCAGCTACAGGGCATGCTCCTGAGGGCAGTAACCACGGGTCACATCTTCCTTTCTGCCTCTTTCAGTATCTGATAAAGTCACTGATGTGGCAGATGCTCAATAAATATCTGCTGGATTAATTCAAATTTTCTCCAGATTTGAATAGCGGTCATCAGCGAACACACAAAGACACACAAGTTTAGGAACCTTCATCCCCTTGTGGACCTAAGAGGGTCTCAGTGTAGGTTCCTCAGAAACAGATCAAGGATTTCAGGGAAAGTTTTTATCTGGGAGGAATTAGGAAGGGAAAGGAAGTCAGGAAGTGTGTGTGATCAAGCCAGCCACGCCCCGGGCAGGTGGAGCCGACTCTCCCGGGGAATCTGCGACAGCGCAGAACACAGGCAGTTTCCCACTGGAGCGGTGAGCGAGCTGGGTTATTTGCCCACCAACCCATCAGTCCTGTCCATTCTGCGCCTAAAGGGGTCGATTCCCTAGCACTTGAGCCTGGCATGGTCCTGGCACCTAGAGACAGGTTCCGCAAACAAACGCAGCTCCTGACTGGTGGGAGTCAGACCAGAGTCCACAGGAGTGATGAGTCCGGTGGCAAGATGGGAGGGTGCTGACAGTGTCTGCCGCCAAAATTGCTCCGTAAACATGGACCCCAGTGACACACGGGGCCCCAACCTTGACTGTGAGTCCCGGACTCCACCTCTGGACCAGAGTTCTTAGGATCTGGCCTCTGTTTTTGCTACTGCATGACTGAGGACTGACTTCTCATCATTCTTGGATCCAGAGCAGGAGTTTAAAACCAAGCCTGCCCGAGCTCCACGGTGCCAGAGGAACATCGGCGCAGGGCCCAGGAGTCCTGCTTGCATCTCAGCTCTGCCTCTCGTCGCTGTGTGGCCCTCTCAGCCTGGTTTGCGAGAGCCCTTCCTTCTTGCTCTGGCAGCACTCAGCGGACCCCTCGGTGCCCTGCTCTGGATGGCCGTCTTTTCCCACTGATATTTTTTGAGTCATTATGTAAGTAATGTACAATACATGATCATTGTGGCACCATTAGAAAATGTAGATAAATAAATAACCCACAGTCTTACGGCACAGAGAAAACTACTGTTAACATTTTGGTACACAGCCTTCACACACACACACACACACACACACACACACACACACACAGAATTATGTAGCATGACTGAGTATAGTGGTGTTGCTAAACAATGGGGATACATTCTGAGAAATGCATACTTAGGCAATTTCATCATCGTGCAAACATGGTCAAGTGTACTCACACGAACCTGGATGGTGCAGCCCACCACACATGTAGGCTATATGGCATAACCTTTGCTCCTAGGGTACAAACCTGTACAGCATGTTATTACTGAATGCTGAATAAAACAATGGTAAATATTTGTGTATCAAAACAAATCTGAACACAGATAAGGAAAAATTAAAATACAGTATTAAATATCAAGAATGGTGCACTCGGATAGGGCACTTACTCAGAATGGAGCTTGCAGGTCTGGAAATCGCTGCGGCGAGCGAGTGAGGGGCGGTGAGTGAATGCGAGGCCGAGACGCCCTGCACCCTGCTGCGGGCTTCGCAGAGACCGCACCGTACACTCCAGCTACGTGACATTTAGTCTTAAGAATTTCTTCAATAAAAAATTAACCTTCACTTACTATAAATTTTTAAATTTTTTAACGTTTTGACTCCTTTTGTAGTAACAACTTGAAACGTATTGTACAACTGTACAAAAATATTTTCTTTTTTTTTTTTTATTTCAGCTCATCATGGGGGTACATAAGTTCAGGTCATATACATTGTCCATGTCCCACCCATCCCCCTGAGTCAGAGTCCCAAGCGTGTCCATTCTACAGACAGTGCGCCTGGCACTCATCATGTAGTCATACCTCCATCCCCTCCCCCCCCCACCTCCCCGAGTCTGCACCTTCAAGCATGACCATTCCCCAGAGGGTGTGCAACGCACTCGTCATGTAGGCATACACCCATCCCCTCCCCCCACCCCCCATCTCAGTCTGATATCCAATTGGTATCCTTCCCTGATGTACATTTAGGTGATGATCAGGGAAACCAGTTTTCTGGTGAGTACATGTGATGCTTGTTTTTCCATTCTTTGGATACTTCACTTAATATAATGGGTTCCAACTCTCTCCAGGAGAACCAAAGAGATGTCGTATCATCGTTATTTCTTATAGCTGAGTAATACTCCATGGTATACATATACCACAGTTTACTAATCCATTCGTGGATTGATGGGCACTTGGGTTGTTTCCACATCTTTGCGATTGTGAATTGTGCTGCTATAAACATTCGGGTACAGGTGTCTTTGTTATAGAATGACTTTTGTTCTTCTGGGTATATGCCCAATAATGGGATTGCTGGATCAAATGGTAGGTCTACTTGAATCTGTTTAAGGTATCTCCATATTGCTTTCCATAGGGGCTGCACTAGTTTGCATTCCCACCAGCAGTGTATGAGTGTTCCTGTCTCTCCACATCCATGCCAACATGTGTTGTTTTGGGATTTTTTGATAAAGGCCATTCTCACCGGAGTTAAGTGGTATCTCATTGTGGTTTTGATTTGCATTTCCCTGATGATTAGGGATGCTGAGCATTTTTTCATACGTTTTTTAGCCATTCTTATATCTTCTTTTGAAAAATTTCTATTCATGTCATTTGCCCATTTTTTGATAGGATTGTTTGATTTTTTCTTGCTGATTTTCCTGAGTTCTAGATAGATTCTTGTTATCAGTCTTTTATCTGATGTGTAGTATGCGAAAATTTTTTCCCATTCTGTAGACTGTTTATTTTCGCGACTGTTTCTTTGGCTGTGCAGAAGCTTTTTAATTTAATCAGGTCCCATTCATTTATTTTTGTTGTTGCTATGATTGCCTTAGGGGTTTTCTTCATAAATTCTTTGCCTAGACCAATGTCTGTAAGAGTCTTTCCTACATTTTCTTCTAGAATTCTAATCGTTTCCTATTTAAGGTTTAAATCTGTTATCCACCGTGATTTGATTTTTGTGAGAGGTGAAATCTGTGGGTCCTGTTTCAGTCTTCTACATGTGGCTATCCAGTTTTCCCAGCACCATTTATTGAATAGGGACTCTTGTCCCCAGAGTATGTTTTTGTCTATTTTGTCAAAGATTAGATGGTTATATGAGGATGGTTTTATATTTGAGTTTTCTGTTCTGTTCCACTGGTCTGTGTCCCTGCCCTTGTGCCAATACCAGGCAGTTTTAAGAACCACGGCTTTGTAGTATAGTTTGAAGTCTGGCAAATCAATACCTCCCATCTTGTTTTCATTGCTTAAGATTGCTTTTGCTATACAGGGTCTTCTCTGATTCCATACAAAGTGTATAATTATTTTTTCTAAATCTGTGAAAAATGATGTTGGTAATTTAATAGGAATTGCATTGAATCTATAGATTACTTTGGGTAGTATAGACATTTAACAATGTTAATTCTTCCAATCCATGAGCATGGTATGGATTTCCACTTATTTACATGTTTTGCAATTTCCTTCCTTAGCATTTCATAGTTCTCTTTATAGAGGTCCTTTACCTCTTTAGTTAAATATATTCCTAGATATTTTATTTTCTTTGTTGCTATTTTGAAGGGTATTGAGTCCTTAATTTGGTTCTCCGATTGAATGTTATTGGCATATATGAATGCCTCTGATTTGTGTGTATTGATTTTGTAACCTGAGACTTTACTGAATTCATTAATTAATTCCAGGAGTCCCTTGGTTGAGTCCTTGGGGTTTTCCAGATACAACATCATGTCATCAGCAAAGAGTGAGAGTTTGATCTCTTCTGTCCCTATTTGGACACCCTTGATTCTGCTCTCTTGTCTGATAGCTCTCACAAGGACTTCCAATACTATGTTGAAAAGTAATGGGGACAGTGGGCAGCCTTGTCTGGTTCCAGTTCGGAGTGGGAATGCTTTCAATTTTTCCCCGTTCAGTATGATGTTGGCTGTGGGTTTGTCATATATGGCTTGTATCATTTTTAGGTAGGCCTCATTTATGCCTATTTTGTTAAGTGTTCTTATCATAAAAGGGTGTTGAATTTTGTCAAATGCTTTTTCTGCATCTATTGAGAGGATCATATGGTCTTTATTTTTGCTTCTATTTAAATAAAATAGACACACCACTGGCTAGACTAACCAAGAGCAGAAAAGAAAAATCTTTAATAACTTCCATCAGGAACATGAAAGGAGAAATCACAACCGATGCGACAGAGATACATGACATTATCTATGAATATTACAAAAATCTTTATGCACAAAAATTGGAAAATGAGGAGGAAATGGACAAATTTTTAGAAGCACACAGCCTTCCCAAGCTCAATCAGGAAGAAATAGAATTCTTGAATAGACCAATATCAAGAACTGAAATTGAAACAGTAATAAAAAACCTTCCCAAAAAGAAAAGCCCTGGTCCAGATGGGTTCACACCTGAATTTTACCACACATACAAAGATGAACTGGTGCCCATCCTACATAAACTATTCTTCAATATTGAGAAGGATCGGATTCTCCCCAACACATTTTACCAAGCCAATATAACATTGATACCAAAACCAGGAAACAATGCAACAAAAAAAGAAAACTACAGACCAATTTCTCTCATGAATGTAGAAGCAAAAATTCTCAATAAAATCCTAGCAAATCGTATGCAAGTGCTTATTAAAAAAATAATTCATCACGACCAAGTAGGCTTCATCCCAGAGATGCAGGGGTGGTTCAACATACGAAAATCTATAAATGTAATTAACCACATAAAAATATTTTCTTTATATTCTTATTCTATAAGATTTTTCTGTTTTTAAATTTGTTAAGGGTTTTTCTTTAACTTTTTAAACTTTTTAATTAAAAACTAAGACGCAAACATGTATATTAGCCTAGGCCTACACAGGGTCGGGATCAACATCACTGTCTTCCTCCTCTATGTCTTGTCCCCCTGGAAGGTCTTCAAGGCAGTAACACACATTTCACTGTCATCTCCTGTGATCGCAATGCCGTATTCTGGAATACCTCCTAAAGGACCTGCCTGAAGCTGTTTTTACAGTTCACACAGTCATTTATTACCATTGTTATTTGGTGATTTGGCAGGACAAAAATAACCAAGCCCCATGTTCTTCAGAAATGCAAAGTCTCAGGTCCTTTCTTAAAATTCAGAAAGCCTTTCTGAATTTGTTGCCCAGGGGTCACATAGTCCCTAATTCTTTGTTCTTTTTGAATCAATTAATTAATTATATTTTAGAGGGGGGAGGTCTCACACTGTTGCCCAGGCTGGAGTGCAGTGGCACTGTCATAGCTCACGGCAGCCTTGAATTCCTGGGCTCATGTGATCCTCCCGCCTCAGCCTCCCAAGCAGCTGGGATCACAGGCCCGCGCCACCAGGCCCACACAAAATTGTATGTGCTGCACTTTTACACAGCAGGTTTATTTGTATCTGCATGGCCACAAACATATCAGTGATGCATTTCACTACAACATCACAGCAGCTGTGATGTCACTCGGTGACGGGAACTTGTCATCTCCATTACAATCTTGTGGAACCACCATCACATGTGCGGTCCCTTATTGACCGAACATCATTATGCAGCACGACTGGCGGTATCTGCAATGTTCAAAGCCTATTCTAGGATCTCAAGGCACCAAGGAAAACAAAGCTGAGAAGTTTCCCAGCTTCCATTGGAAGCCACAGAAAATAAACACAGCACAATTCACAATTGCAAAGATGTGGAAACAACCCAAATGCCCATCAATTCATGAGTGGATTAGCAAAATGTGGTATATGTACACCATGGAATATTACTCAGCCCTAAGAAATAACGGTGTTATGGCATCTCTTTGGTTCTCCTGGAGAGAGTTGGAACCCATTCTATTAAGTGAAGTATCCCAAAAATGGAAAAATAAGCACCACATGTACTCACCAGCAAACTGGTTTCCCTGATCATCACCTAAGTGCACATTTGGGAATAACACCAATTGGGTATCGGACAGAGGTGGGGGCAGGGGGGAGGGGATGGGTGTATGCCTACTTGATGAGTGTGACGCGCACTGTCTGGGGAATGGACAAGCTTAAAGCTCAGACTCGGGGGGATGGGGGGCATGGGCAATATATATAACCTGAACTTTTGCACCCCCATAATAAGTTGAAATAAAAGAATAAAAACAATTAAAAAAAATAAACACAACATGAATAAGAATTTCAAATAATATTGGTGCTAAAAAAAGGTGATATGATGATAGAATTACAAATTCTAGTTAAATAAGAGGTGGTATTCTGCTATTCTCCTTGGAAAAGAGGGTAGGTTTTAGGATGAACTGAAAATAAGATAACTCAAGTGGGATTTAAAATGGTCATTGTCATTAAGAGCCTATTATATTCTTTTAAAAACAATTCTTCTTCCTACTTTCTCAAGTAAGGCAAAAATAGAGATTTCTGTGCTGTTTGACAAAATACTGCTGAATATAAAGACACACCAATTTAAAGGGACATTTAACCACTTAAGGCCAGAAACTACCCTGGGTTAAAGTAGCAGGAGTAGGTGAAATGTGATAAGTGAGTGGCCTTGATCTGTTGTTTCCAGAGTGCCACCACCACCAGCAACACCCAGCTCTGAGCTATTCTTTTTCTGCCTCTTCATACAATGTTCCCTCCCTTACTGTGTCAGGTCTTGTTTCAGATACCGTCTTGTCAGGGAGGCCTTTCCTGACTAGTGTATATGAAGCACACACATGCACACACGCTATCTGTTCCCTGCCTGCTTCACTGTTCTTCACAGGCTGCATGAGTTTGCTCTCTCACCCCTAAGAGCTGCAAAATCCATGTTTGCCAAGTCTCAGGAATCCAGAACATTCCCTGGCACACAATAAACACTCAATAATGATTTAATTATTATTGTTGATGGAGAGTGGGTGCCTCAGGTCAGGGGAAGGACACCACTTTAAGTTGGAAAACGGTTAAGAAAGGCTTGTGTGGGATGTCAACGTTTGAGGTAAAACCTGAATGGCAAGATGGAGCTACCTATACAAAGGTTAAGGTCAGGGGCTGGTAAACTCTTCTGTAAAGTGCAAGATAGTAAACATTTTAGCCTTCGTGAGCCACAGTTATTTGTCACATCTTCCTAAAACAAACAAACAAATATAAAAACATTCTTGCTCATGGGCCTCGTTAACTGACCCTTGGTGCACAGGGCAGCATTCCAGATGAGGGGCAGCTCCTGCAAGGGCCCCACAGTGATGTGCACTTGTGGTGTTTAACAGACAGAGACGACCAGCACGGCCAGAGCACGGTGACTCTGATCCAGCCAGAGAGCGGGAGGAGAGAAATCCACAGACCTGGGAGGCCCAGACGGGCAAGACCTCTTCAGACACAGCAAGGAGTTTCTGTTTGATTCTAGATTCCATAGGAAGCCATTGGGGAATTTTAAGCAAGGGATGAGAAGATGTGATTAATGTTTTACAAAAGATCGTTCTGGCTGCTGTTTGGAGAAGGGCCTATGGTAGTAAGAAGAGAGGAGGTGAGCACGGGTGGGGGTGATGCAGGAGGCAGGTGAGAGATGAAGGTGGCTCTGGTGACGAAGAGCTGTGGTCCGACTTGGGATACAGATGGCATGACGGGTATAGTTTTCCAACCTACTTCTTTTTATTTAACAGGAATAGTTCCCTGTGGCACTTAATATCCTCTTTCCACATCTCTTAAAACGCTGCAGAATATCAAATTGTACTATAATTTATTTCTGCCATCTCTAAAAAAGGTAGGCATTGGGGTGGTTTCCAAATATTCAACGTTAGGAAGAATTCCCCAGCAGGGCTCGACCCACTCAACCCGTCTGCCTCACCAAGACAATCTCTTCGCAGTGGTCTCCAGTGTCTCGGGGCTCCCATATTTTCTCCATTTCAGGAAGAGCAAGAAGAGCAAATAAATAATGCCCCTGCCCGTAATCCATCCTGGGGGTCCCGGGACCTCCTCTGTGGCTGGCATCAGCATCCCTGCCCTGTCAGCATCCTCTTCCCTCTTCACCCTGGCCCAAACCTTCCTGCCTCCTGCTGCCTTCTGTCTTTCCGTAGAACAATGGCTCCTCTGAATCTTATCCAAGCTTCTTATCACCTCCAGTCAGCCTGGCTTGGCTCCCTGGGGGACCCATTTCTCCCCAAGCCGGAGTGACAGTGCATGGGGAACGTGCAGGCCGAGCGGACCAAGAGCCTGCCGGCGGCCCCCGCCCCTCCAGTGCCCCTTCCCAGCGACGCCCCTCCCCAGGGATGTAGCCCGTGTGAGGGCAGCGCCACTTTGCCCCTCCCCACAATGTGGCCCTTGCAGGGACTGGCGTTTTGCTGTGATTGGCCCTCCCCCTTGATGTGGCCCCCTCCCCGTGCGGTCCTTCCCCAAGGCAGCCCCTCCTCAGGGACAAGCCCTCTCGGATGAAACGTCCCCTCAGAGTCTGTGAGGCTCTCAGAGAGGGCAGAGGAGGGAAGCACAGTCCTGCGGCTGAGAGCACAGCCGGGGGGACCCAGACTGGGTGCTCCTTCCTTTTGTGGAGCCAGAGAGGGCTCTGCCTGCAAAAACTGCCCTGGGCCGTCTAGTGAGAATCTCAGGAAGCAAAGCCCTCCTCAAGAGGTGGGAATTAGGAGGGCAAAGAAATCCAGGTACCTCTGGGCGGGCTGATGCTGCTCCTCTCTCATACTCTCCTCTTTCTTTTTCCTTTGTGCTCCTTCTTTCCATTCAAACTAGCTTTGGCGTCCCCTGCCCTTAATGCAGAATGCTGGTCCGGGTTGACTGGGAGGGTTGGAGAGAGCTCAGGGGAAAACACGAGCATTTTAAAGGTCTCTGAGACGAGAATATGGTCCCCTGACCCACCAGGAAAGGAGACAGAAATCCCAGAAAGGCAGCAGAATCTGAATTCCCAGAGGACCTGTGCTGATTTCTGGGTGGGCACTGCCAAAACTGCACAGCCCTCATATACGTCCCGGTACGGGAGCCCCACGGAACCCCGAACAGCAGCCTGCAACACTGGGGCGGACGTGGTCGTCCCTGAGAGCTCGGGCTGGGCTGAAGCTGTGGTCCCTGACACCCCAGAGGGAGCACACAGGACAGTCTCCCGTAACTCGGGACGGTGCGGACATAAGAGTGGCACACAGCCCCGAACGGTGCAGACGCATCCTTCCCTCAGAGTCGGGGACCGGGTGGACACAGACATTTCTCCTAGCTCACGAGTGGGCAGATGCAGTAGGATGTCACCGCTCAAGACCGGAGCCTGGAGTGACGAGACAGTGGTTAACAAGGCCTTGGTACCAGAACCCTGGGCATCAGAGTGTGAGCACGATGACTGAGGATCAGTACGAACCAACCAGCTGTGTGGTGACCCTGTCCACGGTGTCTGCGCTCACCTTTGTCCGGGAGGTGAAGAGTTTTGTCCAGGAGAACGTCTGGACCTCCCATGTCTCCTACACCATCTTCTTGATCTCCCTCATCGTCCTCAGCTGTCGTGGGGACTTGCGGCGGAAGCACCCCTGGAACCTCGCTGCACTGTCGATCCTGCCCGTCAGCCTGTCCTACACGGTGGGCATGATCACCAGCTTCTACCACGCTGAGGCGGCCATCATGGCCGTGGACATCACCCGCCATCTGCCTCACAGTGGCCCCCTTCTCCATGCCGCTCGCTGTGACTTCCCCTCGTGCGTGGGCGTGCTCCTGGCCAGCATGGTGCCACTCTTCATCTTCGCCATCCTCTGCATCTTCCTCCGGAACCGCATCCTGGAGATCGTGCATGCCGCGCCGGGTGCTCTGCTCTCCGCCCGCTTCCCGGCCGTGGACACCCAGCTGCTACTGGGGCACAAGCAGCTGTCCCCGAGCCCAGAGGAGTACGTGTTTGCCGCGCTGAACCTATACACAGACATCATCAACACCTTCCTGCACAGCCTCACCATCATCGCTGCGCCAAGGAGTAGTCCAAGCCCCCAGCTCGCTGTGCCCCATCAGGTGGCATGGCTGGCCTGGACCCTGCCCCTGGCATGGCAGTGCCATCTGTACTTCCCCTCTCTTTCGTCCTGGGCACAGCCTGGGGCAGAGAAGGCCCCTCTCCATCCCTCCTTTATGTACCCTGCAGATACTTCTCTTTGGACCCGCTGTGGCCACAGCATGACCCTTTTAGTCCTCCCGCCCCCGCCAAGGGGCAATAAGGCCACGTTTCCGGGCCACCTCCTATTCACTCGTTGTTGCATGAGCCCTGTCTGCCAGCCCACCCCAGGGTCTGGGGGCAACACCAGGTCCCAGGGGAGAGGGATTGAGCCAAGAGCTGAGGGTGCACGTCTTCCCTCCTGTCCCAGCTCCCCAGCCTGGCATAGAGTACCCCTTCCCCTCCGCACTGCACCCTGGACTGCTGCCCTCTGGAGGACATTAGTGTGGGGGTCTCATCCCTGTGCTGAGCCCTGAGGGCAGAGAGGACGGCATGTTTCAGGGGAGGTGGAAGCCTTCCTCTCACTCTGCTGTCATTAAAATGCCAATAAATGAGATCTGCTCTCTGCCTTCTCCCAGTCACGCTTCTCACTGCCTCACTGAGGTAGGGAGGGGGCTCTGGGCACCCCTGGCTGATGGGGGCACAGGACCAGGCATTAATATGAAAGGTTAATGACAGTAGCTGATCCTCTGTCCACACTGTGCATCCTTCTTTGCCATCTTCCCCACTGTGTTATGAGGTATGTCGTGGGATTCCCAGCTGATGGAGAGATCTGAGGCTCCATCAGAGTTAGTTACACCTGTGCCCGGGTCACACGATGGTAAGTGACCCGGCTATGTCTGACACTCAATCATTCTGGAAGTGGCACAGTGTGGCAGTGGGCCCCATAAGCCCCTTACTGTCTGTTGCCCCAGGCAAGGGCCAGTGGCACGGGTCATTGACCCACCCCAGGGCAGCCTTTCCTGCCCCCTGGGCTCTGCCAGGCTCTCCCTAGGGCTTTCTGGTCACTGTGGAGTCCATCTGAGTGGGCACCCTGAAATGCTGCCTAGGTCTACTTCAGACACAGAGCCCCCGCACCTCTCTGTCCTTGAAAAAAAAAAAAAACGCAAAGGAGGAAACTGTTTTCCTCCCAAAACTAATGTTTAAAAGTCGTATGAGTCTTGCATATTTAGATACTGCTCTAGGGAGAGGAAAATTTCTGCATTAAATGTATTTGGAATTAATTCCTATGATCATTTCTGGATAGATTATGTTACAGAAAACATACATTTATATCCTTGTACACACTTAGATTTTAAGAAATTAAAACAGCCAGGATTCTACATTGGCCTAAATTCCATAATCCTATTGTTAGAAGATCCATTGTTAGAATCCATGTTAGAAGATCATGTTGGCGGCACACGGGAAAGGGTGCTCTGAATATGCCTTTGTGCCACCCTCTCACGGACTGTCCCCATCGCCAGGGACCTCTGGGCCCTTTGGCCCTCAGTTCCCACGAGAAAACCTTTCACAGAAGTCAACCTCCTGCCCCCAACTCCAGCCTCGTTACAGTTCTCTTCAGCGGGCCTCCGGCAATGTGGGTTACAATGGGAGATGTGAGCTGGAGTTTCCCCCAGAGGTGCTTCCTCAACGGCCTGTTCCCCAGGAAATCCAGCCCTCACTTCTGCCTTCCCAAGAGAGCCCTTCATGCTGAGGGCTGCTCTCGCCACATCTTTTTTTCCTCCGTGTTTGGACAGAGACAGTGGATTTGTGTTTTATTAAACAGCAGTAGGCCCAGGAAAAGCAATTAGCAAGCAGAGTGATCCACAGTGATCACGATCACTACCATTTACTAAGCTCTCATTATGTGCCAGGCACCACAGAAGTGCCTCACATGTGCTATCTCCTTTCGTCTTGATGAGACGAGATAGGCATTATGATCTTTTTCACTTTACAAATGAGTAAGAGAGGCAGAAAGAGGTGAGCATAGAACTGCTAAGTATCAGATCAGGATTTGACAGCGAGTTTCTAGGGTTCCATCCAGGCATCCCTCACATCCTGGGGACTTTAGAGAGTTGCCAGGAGTTGGCATCCAAGATCCAGCCTTGGCAGGGTGTGGGGGTAGGTTGTGCGCAGCCTGAAAGGAGCCCTGTGAATGATTTGTGTGCCTTCTTTCACACAAGTGGGTAATTTGGTCTTCTTCCTTGTTCCATTTTTTGCTTTCGTTTTTTAATATGAAATAACACCATCCAGTTGGCAAAGCCTGCAGGGAGAACCATTTTATTACTTTTTCCAAATGTAATGTGAAAAAGTTGCTGACCCAGAGCTCTGTAGCAGGAACAAATTGTGCAAGGTCTTTTAAGAAGAGGATTGACGGCCATCTGGGATAGCAAAGTGGGGACTCTCCAGAACTGGTTTCTGTGAGAAGTTAATGCCCACATCTTATTCTCTTCCTGATGCAATCAGCATGTTAGAGGAACAATGAGCACTTTTCTTGAGCTGTGTTTGAACTGTGTGATGCTGTTTGCAAAGGAGAGCCTCCCAGCCCCAATTCAAGCCATGCCTCCTCCAGGAAGCACTCCTGGAGTCTCACCTGGCAAAGCACCAGACGTTCTGCGTTCAGGGGCTTCAATACATGCTGTCTGAGACTGCTACTGTCTTTCTTATCTAAATCTGTCTCTCCAGAGTATTTTACAGGAAGGTGGAAGCTGGATCTCACTTTCTTTCGCCCTCACCCTCAGCATCTAGCAGTGATTAGCATGTGGCCAGTTCTCAGTAGTAACTTGTTTGGTGATGCCTGTCTGAGTCTCACATCTTTCTCTTTAAATGGGAACAATAATACGTGCACACCCCATAGGGTTGTTGGGGGCATTAAAGTATATAAAGCATGAGCCACTTTGCCTGGTATGTAGTAGGCAATCAATTAATGGTGACTATTATAATGTGTTTCAGAAATAAATAGCTGCAAATGGAACTCAAGTTGTTTTTCTTCAGGGAGTAGGATTACGTCTCCTTGAACTCCACGGAGGTCAGTCATCTGTTTCATCATTTAACTTTCTTATCGATCTTAATCTACCCACTGATGAGACCTTCTGGTGATGCTGCCCTGGAAGGCGTAATTAAAATTAAAGCAAAGCAAAGCAAAACAAATGCCTTAGAGAACAGAGAAGTGAGGGGTGAGTCACAGGGAAGCAGGCTGGAAACGCAAAAGAGGCTGTGCTAAAATAGTCTGCACACCAGGAGACAGGAGGAATGACCTAGAACCTCAGGGTTTTCTAAGAATGGCGAAGGCAGCATAGGAGGACTGCTGGGAGGAGCCACGGATCCGGGCAAGTCGGGTCTGCGAGGAATCTCGCCAGGCCTCATGCTCAAGCTCCCTCACTGTGGGTGTGGGGCGGGAGGGGATCCGAGAGAGGGAGGGAGTCACTGGGGATCGCAGAGGAGGTAAACAGCTACTCTTGCGTGTTGTGTCGTGTGTTCTGTCTTCCGTGTTACAGCTGGACTCTCTAGGGAATTACCCTCACCTCCACACTTAGCCCGTGCACCCCAGTCAGGCTCCACGACCCTCCGGTTCCAGGGCATTTTGCGTGACCAGACAGGGCCGATCAGCCTTTCTGGGCCCTGCTGGGACTGTCTTCCACCGGACTCGATGCTGCCAGGAGTGAGGATGGTGTATGTTGAAGTCATTTAACCACAAGATGGAGCCCAAGAAGGAGGGAAGCCAGAGCTGAGAAAGCCAGGCTGGGTTCCAGTGACTTTTTTTTCAGTCCCTGGATTAAACCACACCTGATCCTATCACACTTGGTAGGTTTATACTTACTGAAAATTGTATGGACACATACTTGTTAGTTATTGAAACCATAAATTCCCTTTACTCTTAACCAGTTTGTGGTGAACTGTCTCTCACTTTCAACGCTAAGAGTTCTGAGACACCAAGAGGGCATGTAGAAGATTGGTTCACTCAACATCTGTCCCAGTCACTGTCTAGTGGTGTCCCTCCACTGCAGGTGCTGGAGAGAGTAGAAGCTGCAGTTCCAAGATTCCTCCCAGTGAGGGCTTTGCATGTGATTGAGGTTCTACAAGCAGATGCTGTTACATAAGACTTGATTTGCCGCCAAGCTGAATAAGGAAAGAGATGAGGCATCCGCTTTGCTGGTGTGCATGTAGCAGGTGCGGGGTATTTCTTGGTCCCCAGGTCACTGCCAAGGCGGTGGAACCTGGAGTCGGTGCTCAGGACGGAGACAGGTCGATTTGCCCCCTGCCTGATTACAGCACAAGTAGCAAGCAGTTCCCCTGGCAGGCTGGTTCTGTGGTGGTTTTCTGGGTCTCAGTCCTGCAGAGCCTGCCCCTCTAGGCCTTCCAGGGATTTTGTAGTCACCTCATTTCCAGCATTAAACCCCTTTCTGCTTGAAATAGCTGGAGTAGTTTTTGTTTCTTGTATCAGTAACCTGACGGATTAAGCAGAGATCCTGCCTCTGGACAATGGCATTTGCTTTCCATGGTCAGCATTAGCATTCCAGGCTCTCTCGGACCTAGGACATCTCCCTGCTTTCTGTGGCAGGACGCCAGGGGCTGCCCCCGAACTCCCACATTGACTGTCTTTGTGACACCTGGCTGACCCAGATTTGGGGTGAAGAAAGGGGAGATGAGGTATGGAGGGTGGTGCAGGGGGCTGAGCTTGAAGAGAGAAAATGCTGTGATGAATAGTGATCATTCTCCCAGAGAGTGCTTCCTCAGGGTTGGGAAGAACGGCAGTTGAGCCCTTCTGAGCACACTGCACAGAGGTGTCTTGGAGGCTGAGTCACGCAGGGCTCTGTGATCCTGGTGCATCCCAGTCCGACGCCAGAGGCTGGAGGTAGGTTACTGGTTGCTTCTCAAAAGTCACAACCTGGGATCACTGGTATGGTTCCAATGACCTCACGACTGATTCCACACTAAGTGACTGGGGCCACTTGTGCCCATGTCATAAAGATAAGGGCACAGCCCAAGGCATGCTCCAGCTTTCTGGATCTTCTCAAATGTATGGGTCATTACCTGAGATCAAGGATAGGGCACTGTGCTCTCACAGTACAGTTGGGCCCCAATATCTGGCACTTCATTTGAGTTCAAGCCCCAAATAAGATCCCCTACATATAAAGGTTCTGCAGGTCCAGTGACTCACTGCCCTCTCTGACTCCCTGCTAGCATGCCTTGCCATGCTCCAGAACAATGGTCTCTACGTGTGGTTTTTAACCAGGAGCATCAACATCACTCAGAACTTGTTAAAAATGCAAAATCACAAGCTCCACCCCAGACCTGCAAAACCTGAACTTTCTCATAGGGTTATTGTGGTAATTAAATTGAAACAAAGTGAGTGCATAACACACCTGGCCAAGAGCCTGCAGCCACATGGCTGACACTCCCTGGGCATGTGTGTGTGCACGTGTGTGCATGTGTGTGTGTGTGTGTGTGCATGTGTGCATGTGTGTGTGTGTGCGTGTGTGTGCATGTGTGTGCGTGTGTGTGTGTGTGCTCATGTGTGCATGTGTGTGCATGTGTGTGTGTGTGTGTGTGTGTGTGTGTGTGTTTAGGTCTTTGCCCATACCCTCACCTCTGTTTGCAATGACTCTCTCTCCCTCAGCACACTGGGCCTACACTCATCTTTCAGATTTTAATTCAAGAATCGAAGGCTCTGTCTCCGAGCTCTTTTGTCATCTTCTTCCCTCCTGGCACTGATCCACAGGTGAGCGTATGACATAAATGGGTCCAAGAAAGGTTGGTCTGTAGACTTTGGTTTGAAATATCGGCTTGTTTTTGGCTGGGATAGAAGAAATTCTGCCCAAACACGAAGCCAACTTTGAGGGAAGCAGAGGAGGAGCAGCAGAGACAAATTTCTGGCATTTTTTGAACACCTGTCTGCCAATGCCTCCATGCTAGGCCCTGCAAGTCTGTAGCTGTATGCACTAACCAAGACCTTCTTTTGTTTGTTTTTAAGGAGTTTTATTGTTGTTATTGCTGTTTTCCCACATCAGTGTGAATTTGATTTCTACCATTTGCAAAAGAAAGAGCAGGCTTTTGTGACCCCCTCACATGTCCTTGTTTACACTTGCCTTACAAGTGCCAGGTTCCTGCAAAGTTCTTGGTTCATGGTAGGTCCAAAGAAGTGTTGAATAATCAGATGAACATTGGCCAAGAGAAAGGGGCTGAGTTCCTTTCCTTCAGCCCCTTCCCCATCTCTTCAGCATGTGTTCGCGGGGCACCTCCCATGTGCCAAGCATCTCTCCACTGTGCAGTTTGCCTGGCTGGGCCTCTCTGCCACGACCCCCTCAGCCCTCACAGTGTCTGTGACATTTACTCCAAGGATGGACAGAAATATCTGCACCCAGAGGGCCAGGCAAAGGCCCCTCCATGACTCCCGTGGCTGGAAGCCATTCGGCTCAGATGGCCACTACAGGCAGGTGTCTGCTAAGTACGCCCCACAGTGTGGAACAAACACTTTTGTAAAAATGCCCCTCTGAGACTGGCTCTGGATGCCCCCAAAGTGAGTTAATTTGCTATTGTAAATGGGATTAACCAGCCCGACGTACAGAGGACATTTGTCAGACAACCAAGTGACTGGGGGCCGTCCTCCTGGGGGACATGTGGGAGGGGTAGGGACTCTCCACAGATGATGACCTCCTCTCCCCGTGACCTCCCTTTTGAACTGCGCTTCCTCTTCCACTCAGCAAACTTTGGCTCAAGCTTTCAGACAGCTGCAGGTCGCAGTTCGGGGCAGGAGGCCGACTCTGGGAGGGACTCCCGGTGGCCCTTAGTGGGTGACGGACGCGAGCGAGGACTGTTTCTGCCTGAGGAAGGCTGCCCCCCCCCAGTCCGGGCCCTTCCTGCGCTTTCATAGGGGAGGCGGAAGCTCTCCCAGGGCTCTGTGACCAACAGGCCCCATGGTGGGTCCCTGGCAAAACCTGTGTCTGAATTCCAGGCTCTGGGCCCCCGAGCAGTGAACTCCCACTCCACGTCACGTGGGGAGGAGTGGAAGGAGGGAGAAAGTAGGGTGAGGCTGTGACAAGGGGCCGATGGTAAGAGAAAGGACATCGGTGATGCCTGCGACCAAAAACCGTGGGCTGAATCGCAGCTCCCCAGAGCCGCGCGACCCTCGGCCTAGGAACCGCGGACTCACGGGGACAACCGCACCTGGAGCCCCGGAACGAGCGGCCCGCCACGCGGCTTCCGGGGACGATTCTGGTCCAATGCGCTGCAGGGAACAGAAATGCCAGCGCTGAACTGGAACTAGAATCGCTCTCTCTGGACTTCTAGTCCCGGTCCTTTCCATTATTGTTGGGCATCAGCATCGGACGGCCGCGGGCCCCGCAGAGACGCCCCGCAGCGCCCCCGGGGGGGCCTGTCGCCCCGCGTTCTCGCCACGCGTCTGCGGCGCAGGCCCCGCTTCCGTCCCGGCGCGCCCGTCTCCTCCGAGCCCGTGAGCTCGGCTCCACCCGCGCCTCCCTCCGTCGCGGCCTGTGTCGAGCACCCTCCCCTTCTTCTTCGGACGCGATGTGACTCTCCTGCCAACCACAGTTTCCTCTGAGTCTCTCTGTCCTTCTCTGCTCGAGCACTTAACGGCAGCTCTGCAGCGCCCCGGGCCAGCGAGCGCGGGTCTCCTCCCCGGCGACACGCCTCCTGCGGGAAGGCACCGGGCTGTCAGTGTTTCAGCCTTGTCACTGCACACCTAACGCCCGGCACAGAGCCTGGAGTAGAGTAGGCGCTCACATATCCCTTTTTTGTTTTTTAGGAGACGGGGGTTGCCCAAGCTGATCTTGAACTCCTGGCCTGAAGTGATCCTCCTACCTCGGCCTCCCAAAGTGCTGGGATTACAGATGTGAGCCACCAGGCCTGGCCTCAAACATTTCTTAAAGGGAGGGAAAGAAGGCAGAAAACTCACCTTACACGTCTTTAAGCACATTTACCACACCTGGTGGAAAGCCTGACAGCATTAAATCGTGGATGGACGAGTGAACGATGGAGAAACAACCTTCTGCCAAGACTCCCTCTTGTCAAACTCACACTTCTCACCGGCAGCAACATTGTCCCCGTGCACTGTCCTAGCTGCCATCCAGGTCTAAAGAGAATGCCGCAATAGAAGCTCTGTTCTGCCCCTGTCAACAGAAAAGAAGCCAAACTCTGTAAAATAATTCAAAGAGGTTTATTCTGAGACAAATTTGAGAACCATGGCCTGGATCCACGCCCAAGAAGCCTTGAACAAGTGGCCTCACTGTGGCTGGGTTACAGTTTGGTTTTACGCATTTCAGGGAGACAGGAATTACATGTAAAGTCATAAATCAATACATAGAAGGCATACCTTGGTTCAGCCCGAAAAGGTGGGACATCTCAAAGCAGGGGCTTGCAGGTTATAGGTGGGTTTAAAGAATCTTTGATTTATAATTGGTTAAAGATGTAAAGCTTTGTCGAAAGGCTTGGAATATTTTAAGTTAAGGAAGTCTATTAATCAGAGACAAGCCACTGGACATATACCTAGACTCAGCGATCTGTTAAGTAAACTGATGACCTGCCAGTGTGATTGAAGCTTTGTTTTGAGTAGCCTTGGGACAATTAATGAGTTACAAAGGACATCTCCAACAAGGGGGGCGGATCATGAGGCATATCTGACCTCCCTTCTCATGGCTGGCAACTCAGTTTTAGGGTATCTCCTTGGCCAAGAGAGGGTCCATTCAGCCAGCTGGGGGGAGCCTTAAGATTTCATTTTAGTTCACATTCTTAATTATTATTCTTTGGGTGTTGCTTTTAGATTCATCCAATTACTCTCTCTTTCAGCAAACATTTACCAAGAAATGATGTAGATACCAAGATAAATAAATATAGTCCCTGTACTCAAAAAGCCGCAGTCTTTTTGGAGAGAGGGAACAAGAGCAGGGAGATCTGTCAACAAACACTTGCAGGCCAGAATCACGATGCGTTTTTGGAATCAAGTGTGTGGTAGGAGGACAGCCAGGGCTAGATTTGAGCGCGACTGGACTGTTAGGCAAACATCGGGTCCCACTGCCCACGGTCTCCTGATATGTTTCTGCATGTTTCTGCAGGCAGTGGAGCCCGGAAGTTGGGCATCCTGCTCATTGGCTTGAAACCACAGTGGCCCTGATTTCCTTGCAGAGAGTTCCTGGGAGTCCACGAGAAAAGACTTGTGTTCTTATTCCTTAAGATCCAACTACACTGACCCAGATGCTTGGTCAATTGCCTGTGCCATTAGAAGGAAAGTTTCAACTGAAGAGAGGTAGGGGGACAGGGCTGGTGCTCATTTGCCTTCTAAGCAAGTGCACGATCGACTGCTCTAACAGGGAGAGAAAGTATAAGTAATGAATTAAATTCAGGGAATAAAGATGAACTCTGCTAATGATTAATGCTCAACTTAATAGATCAGCAGGACATGCTGAGCTGAGAAGGCGCCTGGAGGGTTCCAGTCCAATG